>NW_008690898.1:0-20999 GCF_000695815.1 Acanthisitta chloris | reverse complement strand
TCCTGCTGGAAGCAGAGTTCACAGATCTTTACTGTGTCTTTGAAATTTCATCTGCCTTTTAATATTCTAGGGTGAGCAATGTACATGAAAACTGTTTACCAGTCCAGAACATATTTTCTAGTAATTATGGGACAATTCAATACACTACTGATTGAGGCATTATTGATAAAATATAATAAAAGTCATGATGGTAAATGCTGGTTTTAAGAAGTTAGTATTTTTTTACACATCTATTTAAACACCTACAGAAACAGACTTACAACACTAAATTTCAATAGTATTTGGTATTATAAAATTGAATTCATTTTAGCATTTCAAAATCTGTCTACAGGCACTATACTCAGTTTGGTTATCAAACACATAGGTACCTAATACCATGAGGAACCCTAAGTATTTTGTCCCATCACTGATAGACATGAAGTATTCTCAGGAGACTTGGATATGCTAAGAATAAAGCAAGATAACCTTGGTCATATCAAATGGTGCTAGATATTCTACAGCAAGGTAGTTCAACTGACCTCTAGAACTCAAGCTATGTAAGTTTTTTTTCATATATTGAAAAAAAAAAGACTGAATGCTTTTGTACAACTCACACTCATAACTAAAGTATTCAGCATTTCAGGACCATCTGGCTGGATTTTTATTTTTAGAAATGAGAAGTACTTTCAGTAAGTACTATACTTTCATTACCCTGACTATGACCTTCTTATGGACAACTTTTTTTCTTTTCTTCTTTCTGTGTTTCAACACATGAGTTTAAATAAACACATAACAAACTTGCCTGGAATAAGGAGAATCAGGAGGTCATAGTGAGGGGCAAGGATATGAGGCTGTCTGTAAATATTTCCACTGCATGCATTTAGAAAATGCATACACTCTCAAAGTAGATCCTAGAGGCATAATTAAGAAAACGAGATAAAAATGAGCAGTGAAAAAAGTGAATATTAGGGTAAAACCTCAAAGACAACTAGGTTCTATTAGTCTGTTGAACAACAGAATAAATTTGCTGGAAGTGGAGAAATTTTGTAGCACTTGAGTCAGTTAAAGTGAGAGTGCAGAAAATACTTATGCGATAGTTTGGTGAAGAAACTTACCAGTTGACCTAATAAATCTTTCCCCATTTCAAGTCTCTGTGCCCATGGAAGGGTAATTTTAGTGAACTCCTATATATAATTTTTATTATATTACTCTAAATTGATGTTACTGGGTTATTAAGTGACTATGTATACGCTTTTCTTTATTCTATTAAATAATACATATTTAGCTTAAGCATAAAAAATTTTTTTCCTAATAGTCTCAGCTATATTCTGTTGTGTCTGCATTTATGTTCTATTTGATTATGCAAGCTGGAGAGACTCCTTGACCCAAGGAAGTTAGAAGGATAATAACAAAGGCATATGCATCTGTCAAGATTGCATGGAAGTTAAATATTCTTCTAGTCAATAGGACAAACATTGTAAAGTATTGTAGGATTAAACAATGTATATTTATTCTCAGAATCACTGTCCATTATTCTAATGCAAAAGACAGATAAGATATTAAAATTGCAGTGAAAATTAATACATCTAGAAAAAAATCTTGTAAGTGCATTTAACAGATGTACATATATATTGTGTTTTGCAAAATTGACACATGCATATGTGTGTCCAACATCAGTTTTGAATATACAGGTAATTGTTTCTATAGTTTCTTTTCAGTACTAATGAGATTACTTGTTTCTCTCTTATCAAAATTAAATTCTGAGTATTTCTTTCAAAAATTGCCTTGAAAGGCAATGACATGGAACTAAACAAATAATTATTTTATCTTTGAAATAACTGTGAAGTACATAGAACAGCATATGGTACCTCACATTCAAGAATTTTTTTGAAACAGTATTTGTTTTAAAAGCAACAACAAAAATGTGGGTCTATTTCCTTTCTGGTAGAGTGGGTCTATTTCCTTTCTGGTTCCCAGTTTTTCCTCTAAGCTTGAAATGTCTGTATAGTTATGATCTGGAAAATAGTCTGAAATGTCATAGCAAATGATTTTGATTAATCAATTTGTTTTTCTTAGCTATCTATAAGGTCCAGATTGCAAACTATTTCTTTTACTGTAATCCATTGCTACAGACTTGAGTATTTCTATAAGGGTATAGTGGATCTCTTGAGGTGATGAACAGTATAGAACTGGGAGTAAAGGATAGTCTGTATTTATATTAGTGTTTGTGGGTATTGCAGTTAATGATCCTGCTCTTTACCAATGGCTTGCATTAATGAAGTCAACACCAAAGTTCCCACTGACTTTATAGGCCAGGGTATTTATTAAGCCCTGAACATTTAAAATATGATATCTCTCAAAACACTGAGACTATTTCAGCTTCACATCACTGTGGTTTCTGGCAAGCAGTCATATGCTATCTACCGTTTTCTTTTAAAACTCCTTCAAAACTGAGTAGCAAATACTATGTTACCCAACTCTATGCCAGTTTTTTTCTATTGCAGGAAGAAAAGTGTGATGCAATTATTAGTGAACATGTCTCCTATTAATAATTTCACTCTTGTACCACAACAGCCTGTGTAAATGGGTTGAACTTTGAAACATGATCACAATAGCATTCCTAATCACTTCTCTTTTCTGAAGATTTCAGCATATGTAAGGTTTCCTGTTTTCCTTAAACTCATTTTCTACCACAATTCTGGAAGGATACATCTGTATGATTTGCCCTTTCTTCTTGTAAGAATATCCTTATGGGATTATCATCACACTGCTGCATTTACATCTTCTGTGTTTCTTCTTGTTGACTTATATTTATAGGAAAGTTGACTATTTAGGATTTTACTCTTTCATGGTTTCAGTAATACTTTATATTAATTATCTTCTATGTCCATCCTTTTACACACTAGTTTCTTTCACAACATCACACAATGGCTGAGGCTGGAAGGCACATCTTGAGATGATATGATCCAACCCATCCTGCTCAAGTAGGATCACCTAGAGCCAGTTACCCAGGACCATGTCCATATGGGTTTTTGGATATTTCCACAGATGGAGAATTCACAGTTTCTTTAGGCAGCCTGTACTGCCATTCAGTAATCCTCACAGTAAAACAAAAAGGGTTTCCTGATATTCAGATGGAACCTTCTGTGTTTCAGCTTGTGCCCATTGCCTCTGATCATGTCATCGAGAATCACTGAAAAGAACTTGGCCACATCTTCTTTGCAGTCTTCCTTCAGGTATTTATATACATTCATTAGATACCCCTTGAGCCTTCAATTCTCTAGGATACACAGTCCAAGCACTCTCACCCTTTTCTCACATGTGAGTTCTTCAGCCCCTTAGCTATCCTTGTCACCATTTGTTGGACTCTCCAGTATGTCTATGTCTCTTCTGCGCCGAGGAGCCCAGAACAGGACACAATACTCTAGATGTGTCCTTACCAGTGCCGAATAAAAGAAGGAAGGAAGACTTAACCTCAAACTGCAGGCAGCACTTTGTCTAATGTAGCCGAGGATATCATTAGCCTTCCTTGTGACAAGAGCACACCGTTGGCTCAGGTCCAATTTTGTGTCTACCAGGACCACCATAATCTTTTCTGCCAAGTTGCTTTCCATATATTAGTGCATGATGTTGCTGCCCACATGTAGGACTCGGCACTTCTTGCCAAACATCATGAAGTTCCTGTTGTAACACACTTATTCCTTCTAGTTATTCTTGTTTCTCCTTTCTTATATTTTTTTCTATTTCTTTTATTGTTGCAAGTCATACACAAGAGCAAAATATAAAAACAAGCAAATGGTATGGGAAAATTATAATTTTAGCTGTATTAGGGAACTTAAATAGTAAACAGATGTATGTAAAAAAGCATGATGTTGTTAAAAACCCTTAGAGAGATCTGAAAACTGAAAGAAACAATGAAAGTTGCACTGAAATTCTGTGGAAGAGATGACAGAGGTTAATAATTGAGTACTGTTCTGTTGGAGAAGAAGATAGTCTACTCGGGATGTTCAGTAAATGGCAGCTTGCTCCTCTTGCTTTATCAGTTGTACTAGTTGCTTTTCTTTCACTAGAATAGCTTATGTGTAATAGTGGAAGAACCTCTCAGCAAACATGGCCTTTCCTCATCATCACTCTATTGTGTCTTTGGGAAATATCAAAGGAAAAACTGTAGGAAACTGATGAATTCTAATATCATACAGATATAAACATCTATATAAAAAAGACAACACATACAAATACTTTCATAGTGTTCAAGAGAGATGAGTATAGATTGAGCCTACTTTTTTATTTCAGCCTTTGTGGTCTATCTCATAATTCAAGTCTCAAATGCAGTAGTTGGTCTATTATTTCTAATGTTCTTCAAGGCATTAAGCATATAATCTGTGTTGCTAAATCCTGAATAACTCCTTCTTTAATCTCTGAGATTATTTTGATAGAAATAGGGTTTGGATGGCTTTTCACATTCTGTGTTGCAGGTAGAATTATATTTTAGTTCATATAAAATATTTAAGGAATTCTTATGTCGAAACGTTAACAAGATAAAGATTTGTATTTAAAATTATTGTCTTTAAAATCAGCTTATTCTAGTAGACAAAAACATAATAAGGAAAACCTGATGAGAAAATTTACTTGATGTTTAAAATTACTGGAAGGTTATTAATGAAAGAAATAATCACAGACCCTAACTAATTATGGATCAATTCTAAATTAATTATGGATTTTCTACTTAGCCTGAGTGGTAGACAAGACAGATGAGAACAAGCTGTAAAGGTTCAAGAGGGCATGAAGCCATTATATGAATGGCTATTGGAGCTTCAATCCGGAATGGCTTACTGGATACGTATATAGCATTTTAGCTATTAAGGCCAGACTTAGGTTTAAGCACTAGCACATAACCATTTCATTTATAATTTTTAATTTTGGCTCAGGTCGACTACGACTCTCCCAGATAATATTTAAGACATTGGTTTGGGGGCATTATCTGCCAGGGACTGTTTCCAGTCTGTCTCGTTCCTGATTAAGACTGTTATACTGAAAGTCATGGTGTAATTTTGGCATGTGCACACAGGCTGTAGCAAGCCTTTTAGATTTTAGATAGATAATGGTCTGTAGATGGCTTAGTTTGTTAATATATATATAGGTTTAGATTCTAGAGGCCATCAAAAAAGATTTTTTTAGAAAGTTCCAAACACTAAACATGGATTTGACCTAATCAACTCTTTAAATGGGGTTAAATCTGGGGCAGAGAAAGAATTTGCTCAAACTGTGTGAATTAAGTATTCATTCATAGAACTTTCTGTACATCCATCTCTTGTGGCCAGTATACTCACAAGCTAAATGCAAGTATGCTATTCTTGAGAGCATGGAAAAGAAGCCAAAATGTAACTTACCATTAGAGCAGATGACTATTTCTCTTCCATTTACCAGAATGGAAAAGGGGTTGTGGTTTTTCATAGCATCATAGAATGTGTAGGGTTGGAAGGGACCTTAAAGATCATCTAGTTCCATCCTCCCTGCCATGGGAAAGGACATTTCCGCTAGACCAGGCTGCTCAGAGCTGCACCCAACCTGGCCTTGAACTGAATCAACATTTGTGGGTTGTTTGTTTTTTGGGGTGTGTATCTTTGCGAAGTGTAATGTGATTGAAGTTCAGTATTTAAAAGGGAAGTACAGAATGAATGGTAAAATATTTTATAAGAAAGTTTCTTCTTATTTTCTTTCCCTGTTCTCACCTCAGAAAGACTAGTCAAAATATGAATTTAATATGATTTATGCTAGGATCTTGGCTTCCAACTTGCAAATATAATGAAATTTTGTGGTAAGTCTCTTCAACCAGAATCTGGAAGTGAAATCTGCGAATACAATTTTCTAAATTTCGATGAGCATGTAATAATTCTAATGTCATCTGTGCTGAAACAGTCCTTAGCATGTGTCCTTTAAAATGCACAAAGTCAACTGTAACTTGTACTAGCCTAAAAACCTTAAGTAGATTCTTTCTGTTTTCTTTCATAATTTACTTTTTTTCATAGTGCTTGTTATAAAATTAGACATTGTAAATGACAATGGTTTGATAATAACAGAAATATCTTGTAGTCCACAGATAAGCTCCTGAAAAGGAAAAGTTATGGAATTTCAAAACCATTCAGTTAATCCACTTTTAAAACGATGTAGACAGACCAGCATTCCCTCAGAGAATAAGTCAGTATCTAGGACACAGTTGTGCTAAAATACATAAGATTTATGTAGTGTGCTGCCATCATAAAGGCCTGTTTCCAAAAAGAAAACAGCTGAGACGAACAAGCTACTTTTATTTATAGGCTAGGCTGTAGTTTTCCATTATACAAGCAGTATCTTTCAATGTATCAGAATATTTGTCTCATATTTATTAAATAATTTCATGTGTTTGCCAGTATTATTTACGTACATGGGACACATTTATCAAAGGTCCAAAGAGCTGTAAAATCAGTCTTCTGATATGCCAAGTTCTTCAAAGAAAAATAAAATTAAAAAAACCCACAACCCACCCTGATCTATTTGCAACTGAGGAAATCAACTCCTTTTCTTTTTCCTCAGCAGTACTTTTCGTTTTCACTTTCAAATTCTTAATATAACAGAAAGCACAATTTCTTCTTTCATACTCTAAATTATAAACAGATAATCAAGAACAGAGCAAAATAAGAGATCAAAATAAAAAATATTAAAAGAAAAAAGTGATGGTAGTGCTATTCATTATATTTGAATATATAGCATGAAAAGAGGAAAGTGCTATTGCGGTAAGAGAAGTATGTATGCTTAGTATATTACAAGAACTGTGAAACTTAAAACAGGAAGTGCTTGAGGAATGATTTGCTTAGTACGTCTCAGCAAACATAAATAAGCAACACTGAATACAAAAAAGTGAACTTTTATTTTCTAAAATGTTTCACTTAAAATCTCTCAGTAATTTTTCAAACAGAAGTCCACACTAAAATGGAAACCTGCATCATATTAAAAGAAATCTGTTGTGAAAATTTATGGCAATTCAACTTAGTTTCAAGAAATCTTTTGGCATGAAAATTGGATATGCCACATTTTTTGCACCAACTGAAGAATGGCAGAACTAAGGGGGGTTTGATTTTTTTTCCCAATAGGGAGATAATGGGACAAATGCAGTAGACTTCACAGGGATTTTTCCAGAACTGAAAGAACTCCAAATACATATCACTCATTAATTCAAAGATAATTCTTACTATTATGTACATGAGTTACATGTCATATTGAAAACTGCTCTGACTATATGTCTGAAAGGTAGTTAAGAAGGATTTTGAGATACTAAGTTTTGAAGTGAAGCATGAAAATCCAGCCTATAATCTGTGATTCAGACTTTGCTGAAATTTGAGCTGGAATGTGACAGCTCAAATCTACAATAAAAATAATGCAAATTGTTGTGACTGAAACAATATTGTTTCCTGAAGAATTTCTGGTGTCCTTTCTCACATAGAGCATCCTATCTTATCTGTTATTTTTTTAAAAAGAAATTAATTTTCACTAAAATTCTAAGTACCAGCATAGAAGAATTTTAAAGGTGTTGCTTGTGTTTGTCTTAACTAATGTGATGCAGGTGTATAAGCAGTGTGGGAACAGAGGGTATAACAGAAGAATTCATAATGTGTTTATGAAATAATATAAAAGTTATGAAGTTCTCTTGAATCATGGAACTACAAGAAGAAAGAGCATATAAGACACGAGGAACTTCAAAAGATTTTCCTGTATTTCTTAGGCTGCTTTTGTGGATAAAAGATGTGAAAGTGCTTACTAGAACACTATTGATAGGAAAGTAATATCATAAGAAAAATATGTCTAAAAAGTTCGTAATTATTTAATACCAATTTTAGTCTGTCTGCATCTCCAGTTCGTAATCGTATCCTGGTTTTTCTTGCTTTTAAAATGCCTTGGATTTTACTTACTCTACTTTCTCTTTTTTTCAGAGACCATCTTCTCTCAAGGCACTGACACAGAGGTCTAGGTATTTCAGGTTATCTAGTCAGCAACTCTGGTTGTGGCAAATCACAGTGTTGCCAGCAAACAAATGTCCACAGATAATGCATAAAGGATGAAATCCCTCCTCTTTTATTGCTACAGCCTGCAGTGCATCCTTACATTTACCAACTACAGAGTACATTTCCGTTCTCCCACACTGACCTGAAGAACAGAGCATTCATCTGAGAAATTCTCAAGCTTCCTTCTAGACAGCAAATCAACGAATTCTCTGTTCACCATGAGAAAGCAATTATGAATCTTTCCATTCATCAAAACAAAACAAAACAAACCTAAGCTAAACTAAACTAAACTAAACAACAAAACAAAAAAAAATCTTAGATTTTATGAAAGTATTTGGGATAGGGGAAAGAATTTTTTAAAAAACCCAGAAACTTTCTGTTTGTCTGTGAAGCATTTATTTAAATAGCATCCAAAAATGTTTAAATAATCAACATTAAGTACTATGAATTTGTGATGAAATGAAGAAACATACATAGTTCTTACCCTTTTAAAAATTATATCACAAATCAGCATCGTCAAATCCAACACAAAGCATAGGTTTTGGTGCTGTCTCTGCTACCAGGCATACCATAAGGAAGCAAATCCATAGCTTGGATTTTTCAACATCTAAAGTTATCCTAATTTTAAGGCCATACTAATATATGTAATACAATCATAGAATCACAGATTTATTTAGGTTGGAAAAGACTTGTAAGATCAACTGTAAACCTAGCATTGCTAAGTCCGCAACTAAACCATGTCCCTAAGCATCACTACCATATAGAAAAGTTCAGCTGCTATGCACTGACATTCAAAGCTGGTTAACCAATTTATTTAGTGAAGGACAGAAATTATAGATAAGGTTGAAGTTATCTTACATCCCTCCTGATGCTGGGAACTCTGGTTATTGTACTATCACACAAACCCTTCCTTATGGAACACGGCAACTGTGCAGAGTTCCTGTCCACAGCAATGTTCACCTCTAAGTTAATTAGCACTCTTAATGGATCTTCCTCACAATACTCATTCATCAGTCACTGATAGGAGGCAGTTTTGCTTGGTTTTGTGGACTTAGCTTTGAATAGTCCCTTGGACAATGCTTTCCAAAACCTTTTTCTTCATAAAGCTATAGCTCCCAAATGGGTGCATATAATAGTTTGGATGGAGAAGACAATGCACTATGCATATAGTTATGACTGAATACATATTTGTGATGTGTTCTTTTGATGTGTTGGCAACTTCAGCTACCCACCCAGTCAGTCTCTTACACCTGCCTCTCACAGGGCAAGGGAAGACAATGAGATGAAAAAGCCCTTAGATATAGATAAAGAGGTAAATCACTTGCCAATTAACATCACAGCAGTAGAGACTCAACTTGGCTAAGGTTAATTTAATTTATTGCCAATTAAACTAGATTTGAATACTGAGAAACCAAAACAAAACCTAATACACCTTTCCCCCACTCCTGCCTTTTCCCAAGCTCAACATCATTCCTTCCTTCCCCACTTGTCTACCTCCACCTCATCCTTAGAGGTGCAGAATGTCAAATGCTGCTATTGGACAATAGCAGTTCCTCTCTGCTTCCATTCCTCCTCATGATTTTTCCCCTGTTCCAGTGTGGATTTTCATGGGCTGCAGACCTTCAGGAATAAACTGTTCCTGAGTGGTGTCCTGCACTGTTCATCATTCCTTCTGGGCATATCCATCTGCTCTGGCATGATCATTTCTATAGGCTGCATTGTACATATCTGCTCCACAGTGGTTCTCTCCACAGGCTGCAGGTGAATAACTTCTCCACCATGGTCTTTTGCAAGGTCTGCATAGGAATCCCAGCTTTTGCATCCAGTGTACCTCCTCCTGCTCCTTCTTCTTTCACCTTGGTGTTTGAAGGAGTATTCCTTCCACCTGTTTTTTATTCACTCCCACTGCCTGTACATCATTTTGCTCATTCTTCAATGTCGTCCCCAAGGTGCCATCATCTCAGCTGGCATGGCTACATCCCCTTCCAGCTTCTTCTTCCACCTGAAGCCCACTTGTTGGTGGGGCAGTGTGAGAAGCAAAAAAGACCTTGAAACTGTAAGCAATGTTCAGCAAAATATCCTTGTGTTATCAACACACTTCAGGACAAATCAAAAACACAGCACCACACGAGTTACTATGAAGAAAAATAACTCTATATCCTAACCAAAACTGGAACATCTCTCTTAGGATCTGTGGAGATATATCAATTCCACTTCACACCACCTTGCATTTTCCCATCCTTGTAGCTGGCATCATTGGACACCATTGCAGGATACACAGTCTGACAATGAGAGAAATACCTTCAAGCTCTTGTCATCTATTCAGCTTCTGTCAGTGTACAATATGCAGCTAAACATAGTATTTAAAACGGGGAGCAGTTTTGAGCTGGTGTAGAGAGGTGTTGAGATTAGAACCCTTCCTTCATTGCCAAAGGCTAAAGTGGGTTTAATATCATCAGACACTAGGGCTTAAAATTCAAAAGTTTTATGGGCCAATCTGGGCTCTGAAGCCACAGTGAGTGAGGCAGCCTATCTGGTTTGTACAAAA
Organism: Acanthisitta chloris; assembly: GCF_000695815.1. Taxonomy (NCBI): domain Eukaryota; kingdom Metazoa; phylum Chordata; class Aves; order Passeriformes; family Acanthisittidae; genus Acanthisitta; species Acanthisitta chloris. The sequence goes on along the minus strand of NW_008690898.1, from coordinate 10,433 downwards.
ATTGTTTTTTTCCTTTTCACCCAATTTGAAGTGGGCCTTTTTCCTGCATGTATGACAAAACAGTCACAAGACTTGTGTGAGATGGGTAGAAATTCTCACAATAATCCAGAATTCTGACAAAGTTCTACAACTAAGTTTTATTTTTTGGGTTAGAGGTATGTAAGATAGTTTTTTGGGCCACTTCAGGTCATGTGTTGGGATTTCTGACAATTTTTTTCTAGTGGGCCCTCATATACTTTTTTGATTGATCTCCCATCTATGTTTTTTCATGATGTCTAAAATATTGCTATGAGATTCTCCCACTTCAGTGAGCCCAGTAATGATAGTAAGATCCATGTAATGGAAAAATTTACAAGTTAGAGAGATGTTGTTATTCTCCAGATGTTGTGCCACTAGCCTGTGGCAGATAGTAGCTCTATGAAAATGCCTTTGAGTCAGGACAGTAAAAGTATATTGTAGTCCTTCTCAAGAAAAGACAAATTGTTCCTGGGATTCTGCAGTAATGAACATGCTAAAGAACGCATGAGCCATATCAGTCACAGCATGCCATGTTGCAGCTTCTATCTCAGTGCATTCAAATAGTGTCATGACATTTGGGACAATCGCAGACATGGGAGATGTTGCTTTATTTATTAGCTGGTAATCTACCATCATGCATCAGCAACCACCTGGTTTCTTTATAGGCCAAATAGGGCTATTAAAGGGAGAGTGGTATGGCAGATAATACCCATCTCCAGCAATACTTTAACTGAGTGATTTCAGCATGCCTCCGTGCGTAACTGATACTGTTTCAAGGCTACTGGCTTTGTAGGTGGCAGTAAAATAACTGGTGCACTAAAGTACTTAACCCACCAAAATTGCCTGAATTCCTAAGGACTGTTTTCCACCTGGAGTAAAGAAGGTTTTACACATTAAAATGTTATCATTCATCTGAGAAGTTGAGTCATGCCTACTCAGGCAATAAATGTTGGATATTTTCCCAGCTCTAAGCCTAGGTAGGCTTCATGGGATGGCTCTTCAGAACCTCAAATGGATGTACAGCTATATGGTGACTGTGTGGATAATAGAAAGGATTCCTATAAATCTCAGTTATTACAGCCTCCATCTGTAAGAGAGATCCGTTGCCAGGTTTTCCTCCTCATTTTAATAGCTAACTAGTGGTATTTGTGCTTGATGATTCTCCTGTCCCACTCCATCCCCCTGGAACATCTGGAGGTTTTCCATGCTTGATCAATTCTGATGTTCATTTGGATATTGCTTACAAATGACAATGGAGAATAGATCCTGAGCAACTTTAGACTGAGAGGGTTCTTTCTCCTCCTTCCCCATACTACCAAGGGAAGCCAATGGTGTCAATACATCAAAAGTACACATCTTTTGATAGTTTCTTTTCCTTTTTCCTGGGCACTAACCCAAAATTATGCCCTTAGTATAAGGAGAATGACTGCAAACAAATGGGACTGCAAAACAGAGGTAAATAATTAGGTGTCTGGTCTCACAAAGCTATGGGAAAAAATTTCTTGCTTCACAGCCATCTCCCAAAGGTATGTTCAGCCTCCTCCACATGTATTTGTGCAACTGATTTATCATCCCAATCAAAAGGGGATGGTTACTATGTTTGCACAGTTTAATCACAGATTATTTAGGTTGGAAAAGATCCTTAAGAATATTATGTCTAACTGTTCACTAAATCAGTTCATCGTAGAATCATAGCATGTTAAGGGTTTGGAATGGACTTTATTGGTCATCTAGTCCCAACCCCCCTGCCATCGGCAGGGACACCTTCCCACTAGAGCAGGTTACTGAAGGCAACCTGACTGTGAACACTGCCAGGATTGAGACATCCACAGCTTCCCTGGACAACCTGCTTCAATGTCTCACCACTCTCACATTAAAAATCTTTTACCTGATATCTAATCTAAATTTCCCCTCCTTCAATTTGTACCCATTACACCTTGTCCTGTCACTGCAGTTCCTAACAAAGAGCCCCTCGATGGCTTCTCTGTAGGCCCCCTTTAGATACTGGAAGGCTGCAATGAGATCTCCATGTAACCTTCTCTTCTCCAGGCTAAACAACCCCAGCTTCCTCAGCCTGTCTTCTTAGGCGAGATGGTCCAGTCCTCTTATCAACTTCATGGCCCTCCTCTGGGCTTGCTTCAACAGTTCCATGTCCTTCTTATGTTGAAGGAACCAGAACTGTATGCAGTACACTACATGGGGTCTGATGAGAGCAGAGTAGAGGGGGTGAATCACGTCTGGCTACATTTCTTTTGATGCAGCCCAGGATTCTATTAGCTTTCTGGGCTGTGAGCACACCCTGCCAGCTCATGTTGAGTTTCTCATGCACATCATGCCCAAGTCTTTCTCCTCAATTACTTCCCCATCCAATATGTAGGTGTGCCTGCAATTGTCACAACCCAGGTGTAGGACCTTGCACTTCACTTTGTTGAACTTCATGTTGAACTTCATGTCCATGCACCATAACCAGATAACTTTTAAATACTTTCAGAAATTATACTCCGTCACTTCCCTGGACAGCCTGTCCTAATGCCTAACCACCCTTTCAGTGAATTAATTTTTCCTAATATTTCATCTAAGCCTCCTCTAGTGCAACTTGAGGTCTTTTCCTCTTGTCCTATTGCTTCTTACTTGGAAGAAAAGACCAACCCCTACCTCTCTACTACCTCCTTTAATTGTGGAGTGATAAGATCCTCCCTGAGCCTCCCTTTGTCCAGGCTCAACAACCCCAGCCTATTCAACCACTCCTGATAAGATTTGTCATCCAGTCCCTTCACCAGCTTCATTGCACTTCTCTGGATTCACTTCAATGTCTTTCTGACACAGTACTCACAAGCGCAGCCTCACAAGTGGCAAGTACAGATGGACAATCACTGCCCTGGTCCTGCTAAGCCACACTATTTCTGATGCATACCAGGAGGCCATTGACCGTCTTGGCAACCTGGGCATACTGCCAGGTAATGTTCAGATGGCTGTCAACCAGCCCACCCACATCCTTTTCCACTGGGCAGGTTTCCAGCTACTCTTCCCAGAGCCTATATCATTGCATAGGCTTGCTGTGACCCAAGTGAAGGATGTACCTTATTGAACCTCATTCAACTGGCCTCAACCCATTGATCCAGCCTGTCCAGATCCCTCTGCAGAGCCTTCCTACCAGCCAGCAGATGAACACTTCTGCCCAACTTGGTGTCATCTGCAAACTGACTGAGAATGCACTTGATCCTCTTGTCCAGATCACTGATAAAGATATTAAACAGAACTAGCCCCAATACTGAGCTCTGGGGAAACATACTTGTGATCTGCCACCAGCTGGATGCAGCTAACCAAAAGTGTTCTAAATATCTCCACTCATACAATCATCTGGGAGCAGAATCACCTGAACTTAGGGTTAGTGGCCCTTCCTTGCCCTGTCCACAACCTGAATTTTCCTCTCCACCACCAATACACACTTCTGTGTCTGCAATTCAGATCTGTCTTTACATTGTCGCATTCGAGTGTCCCACAGCTGCCAGAGGCAAGCTAGCAAGCACACACTTTACAAACCCTGCTGACATCTACACTCAGCTTTTCTAAACATTTTAAAATGTCAGTGAGGGTCTGAAAAGATGGAAATTCCTTCTAATTTTCCCATATCATTGGGGGGAATTCCCAGGGTAATCTCTGTGCCACTTGTCTCCACACTTGTGTGCAAAACCAATCAGGCACCTGCTCAGGCTTTACTCTGATATTGCTTTTCCAAGAAAACCATTTCTTATTGACCTGCTACTGACTCCTCCCAGAGACTTTTCACTGAGGATGTGTTAGTTCTTTTGGAATCTCAGTAAGAAAGGCACCAACAATCAAAGAAGATTAACTAATTTATTGTGTAAAAACTGGTAATTACAGAAAGGGTAGAAACGATCTGACATCCTTTCTGATGGTTGGAATCAGAGTTGCGGCAGCACTGGATCGCCCCCTCCTTGATGGTTGTCACATTTTTGTAATTGCCATCCTTTGATCAATAAATTAGATAGGCAGCTTTGAGTCATGGTGTCTTTATAAAGAGATCTGGAAATACTTTGCACCTTCTGAGTTAAAAGCATCCGCTATAGTTGTCAATGTTAATCATCCTATGCATGTTTAACACAAATGAATATAAACATTATTGAATGATAAACATTTATTCCTCTTTCACATCTGGAAATTATGTAAGTCACATCCTTGTGATGTAAAAATCAAAGCCATCCAAGGTGTAAAAATGTTAAGGTTTTGCATTATGGTTCAAAACAGAGTTTTAGGATGCAGAAGGGTCATGTTCTAGCTAGTTCTGAGTTCACTCTTAATGGTCTCAATAAACTTCAGATTACAAATTTCAAGAACAATATCTTTCATATTTTAAATACCTCGTATATTTTTTAGTATTCTCTTGTAAATATGGTAAGGTATGGTTGAGGTTTTTTTTAATTCATTTTAGGTGCCTCATCAAAAGGATGAAAAGAGAATATTAGCTGATGCATTATCAGTTTTTAGTGTCTATTCTCGGTAACTATGTTGATTGTAGGAAAATAAAGTATTTCTGAAACAGAATTCACTAAAGAAAGGAGAATTCTATTTTAAGTTGCTCCAAAAATTATATTAGATGAATATTCACATAACCAAAAATATTACTGTAGAAGCTTATGCAGAGTTGCCAGCAACAGAGAGACCTTTTGTCAGGAACACTTAGTATGGATTTCTTTGCTAGGCAAGTCACCTTGTAGAAAATTCATTATTTTGTGCTAGTCTACTAATTCCCATTGATTTGTCACCACACTTTCAACTGCAGTTGTAGGTGACTGTTAAACAGTCTTCTTTTTACATTAATGTGATAATATTACCAAAGGCAAAAAAAATAGTTAAAGCTAATTATAACATTGAAAATGAGAGGTTTAGCAATGCAAATAAGTCTTGGCTTTTGGCTGTTGTATTTCAATGGGAAGGGACTGTCTGTATAAAGTTAAAAGTTTTCATCCATTTTTGTTAAAAGACAATGCAGAATAAGCAAATTTTCAAATATGTATGAAAAAAAAGAACTAGACATCTGGAACTCAAGAAAAGAAAATCACAGCTAGGTAACTATTTACTTTCTCAGCTTCACAGAAAATACATCATCATCCAAATAAAAGGCACAGGAAACAACTGTAGTTCTGCTCACAGAGAAATAAAACACAGTCTGGAAGACAATAAGTGGAAAGTACCAGTAACTTTTTGCTGAGGAATTAAACTCTAGATGACTGTGGAATATGGGAACCTCAAAGAGCTTTTGATTCTCCCACAAAGCTGCACAGGTAGAGGAGGAAAAATAAGGTCTCAAAAGTTATTCAGAAATGACCTTCATGCTTCCAAACATACCTATGACCAACAAAGGCAAGCTTTAGAAGTTATTTATTTATTTATTATTTTAGATTTTCTTATGATTCAAAAACATCATTAAATTAAAAGGATTTTGTGGATGAACTAAGCTATTCATCATCTTCTAATGCTAATCTAAATTTTGTTTATGAAGACTGACTTTAAAAAGAATAATTTTGAAACCATTATACACTGTTGTTGTCAACTGTTCTTTGACTACCATGGTAGTAAAGTGGTGTTTACTAAATGAAAGCCAGAGTTTCATTCCCCATCTGGGATCTCTTCCAAGGTCCTATTCATTGCCTCTTAACCACTTAGAATTAAATACAATTTTTAATATAGTTTTTTGAATTTATAATTTTGTCCCATACAATTTTATTCCTAATAAACACTGCCATGTAATATTGCCTATTCATAAATATTAATGTTTAAATTAATGTCTTTTAAAAATAGATAACAGAAACTTGGACATTTATAATGCAATCTGAAGGAATTCTCTTGGTAGGCATGTTCTCTTCAATCTTATTTCTGAAATAAACTCAACATATTGAATACTGCACAACAATTTACGAATTGGAATGGTCAAAATTGTGTTTGACCACTGGGGACTTGCAATGCAATACGAGATATGTCTCCTGACTAGCAAACTCAATTTCTCTCCTCTTCCCTAGGAATAAATGTTCCAATACTTCTAACTTGTGACCTTAGGGAGTAACTTACCTGAAAGTCAAAGTTAAAGGAGGTAGTAATTTAAGGGAGCTTAGTTACTGCAGGAGATTTGTAGCCCAATGTGATGGGTGAAGAAATGAATTCAGGTGTAATTAGGAAGATGAGATAGCAGAACCACTAGCAGAAGAAAACTGAAAATCACACATAGTAAGATAGATATAGCAATTTAAAAGTTATTGGAAACCATATTCTCTATTAGCTGTTTTGATCTGGGGCACATTTCTCAATTTCCCCTGGCAAAACCGTTCTCTCTTGTATAAATAATAAATATTCATTGGAGCACCAACTTGAAACTATTTCGTTAAACTCATGTTCAGCATTTCCTTCATCTTTCATTTAACTATCTCCTTAGTTTCAGTGATGTGCTGGGCAAGTGTCTAAAACTGGAAAAAACAAAGTGTCCATAGCTTTCACGCTTATGTGATTGGAAGCTACAGTATACAAAAAAACCCCTTGTCCTTGTATATAAACTCAAATGATTGTTAACTAATATTAAAAAAATCCACCCCAATACAGCAAAACCCAAAACCCCAAACCAAAGCCATAAGAACTAGGATTTATTTTATTTCTCTACTTTTTAAATACCTAGGAAAATACCTTGAGGACTAACCTATATTAAAACATATTCAAATAGAAAAGCCTATTCCTAAAATAATACTAGATTTGGTGATTTCATCAATTCTTTTTTTGTATTCATTTTCAGTAACTCCTTGTTTCCTTACTCTCTTCAAATTTTGATGGTATATTTCCTGCATTTCAGTCACTGATAGTGAAGAATTCACATTATCAAAATCATCACAAATCTCGAAAGAGAAGGAAATGAAATAATCCACCGATTATTGAGGATAATTTTACAAGAAATGCCAGATGAGCTCATATGCCAGGTGCTATATTCTTGGTAGTAGGTGATTAGAAGAACCATTAAACTAGTTTGCATCCTTATAACCTTAGGTTAATGCATTTCTTGTAGAACACAGCACACCTCTATCTTGTTAGGTACTACTACATATTTACTATGTTTTCTGTAACTGTCATAGAAAGCATCAGGTATCATTGTAAAACTGAAAGTCAAAAGTTCACTTCTACAAGGCTGTGTTCTCCATGGTATTAGCCACTTAAGGGTGTGGTTCAGGCGACATCAGGTGATGTATTTCAGATCACTATTGAGTGAGAAAAAAAGTACCCTGAAAGAACTCTAATGACCACATCATAGCTATACCAGGGAGATCATGATCCTGTGCACATACCCCAATATGAGCTGAGGAAGGGTATCCATGTTTTTTCAGGTCATTAATGAAAACTGGTCCAAATCAGAGCACAATATGTTGTGTCCTTGTTCCAGTGGAGAGGACCAGGCTATGCTCCTCCTGGCCTTGCTGTTTCTCTGCTTCTCTCAGGCAGTAGGGATTTTTACTGGTTGTTCTAATATTATTGTACAGTTTCCCCAAAGTTTGCTTTACTGTATTACATTTTTATCACCACTCTCTTATCTGGGTATTGCCTGGGTCAGCCTATCGAATGTTCCTTATTTGACCATTAATGATTTAATCAATCAGTATCTCTTCCATCTGCCATTGCATATTACTCTGCCATCTTCGTGTAACTTTTGAGTACTAGCTTGCAGGCAAAATTGTTTAATTCTTCATGTTACTTTCAGGTCACTGAAGTCACTAATCTCCAGCAAATTCTGTTTCCATCCATTAAGGTCAGGTTTAGGGATTCCATTCCAAAACAGAAAGACCACCAGTGGAAAATTCACACTCCAAGTAAATTCAAAAGGACTTATGTCTCCTCATTAGCCATAGAGGAAATTCAGAAGATAATTAAAATAAATTTAGGCTCCAAATTTAAAGGTCATTGAGCTATCCAAAAATAGATTGCATGAATCCAATGCAGACAAAAAATCTTGAGATTCTGGTCCATAGGCTAGGATAAGCAAAGCAATGAACAAATGAAAGATGTGTTGTCAAGTCACTCGTCAGAGAGTTTCAGGCTCATGTTCTATCTATTAATTACATTTTAGAGACAGATGATTTAGAACACCTCATCTTTTTGTCTGTATCCATATTAATTGATTTGAGAAAACTTCTAGGTTCCTAGAGTATGTTATCCATGCCAGCCATGTCCCAGGTCCTTAACAGAACAAGGCTCAGGAAACTTAAGAGTTCCTTTTTCTTACTGGTTTCTGCTAAAAGCTAAAGCCAGACTTTCAGACTGAAAGAGCACCATGCTATACTTTCCTTTTTCTTTTTTTTTCTTTTTATTTTTAATATCAACAACTGTCTTATCCCCACTGTCTTTTCTTTTAAAAAAGTTTCCAAAAGGGGTTTTGATAGATTTAATATTTTTTAATAGTGACTGTATGTTTTCTGTCTAAATACATGAAATTCTGGTGTAGGACATTTTCAATATTTTCTTTCTGCATTTTTCTATTTCTTCTGCAGTCTGAAGAGGGTAAAACCTTAATTTCACTCCTTTGCAGAACAATGTTACATTTAAATACTCTTTTGGACCTAGTCTGAAATTGTTTCATACAACAACAGAGAAATAAAATATACAAAAGATACTATTTTAAAATACAAACAATGCTGCTACACAACTATATACTGGAAATAATGCCAAAATTAGATTTTAATACTAGATGAAAATAAATTGTACATACACTTTCTTTCATTCATTGAGAAGATTATAATCAGAAACAACACTAGATGTAGAAACACGAGGGGAAAATCCCAAACAAACCAGTTTCTCATTTCTTCCCAGTAGGTTATTCCATTTGAAGGACAGTTTTACACTGCTACACAGATTTTTCTTTTTACCAGTGAAATAAGTCTAATATTTGGCAGTTACCAGATACTAAATGTTTCAAATTATCACATATTATTAAAAACATGTACAAATCAGTTTAGAAGAGGTCTGAGGTGAAAAATAGACTACTTTGTGGTCCTTAATTTTTTTTATAATTTCAGGTACAATATTCTCTTGCTAGTCACTAATTGTTAACTACTATTTTGTTTCCAAGAAAGTGAAAAGCAAACAAACAATAGACATAATTTATGTATGGATCTCTTACATTTGTCCCCAATTGCCATAGGGCTGCATAATTTGTGTTCTCTATGGTGGCGTTTTCTTAAAAATGCTTGTTTTGGAATTCTGTTTATGGCATATAATTGCATCATTGATGAGACTGGCATAGAATAAGGAAAAATTGTGTTGATTTGTGCCCCTAGGAGAGAAAAGAATTTTTAAAAAATGAGGAGAGGAGAGCCAAGAAATCATTGTTACTCGAGAGGAAAAAACAAGATACCCTTTGAATGAGAAGCTTCCAAGTTCTTATTGTAAAAAAATTAACAAGAAAATGAATACTCTTGGTAAAAAAAACACACCAAAAAAAAAAACCCCAAACAAAACAAAAACTCAAAAACCCCAAATCAAACCAAAAACCATCCACAAAACCACAAACAAACCCTCAAAGAAAACAAAGCAAAAACTGTCAATATGTATGCAGTGAAATCCTATTTCTTTGATTGTGAACCATTTCACTTTTTTCTACAGCTTTTCATTTCTCTTTCATTCCTTCTTGCCTATGTTTCTCGCTCACATTTACAATATTAGAGCTATAATTCTGCATTGAGGGATATTACAAAAAAAACTCACACCCTATCTCTTTATATCTCCCTTGGATTGTACCTGCTTTAACTACATTCCTTTTATCTCACTTTCTTCATTCCATGCTATCTTTCTGCTATTAATCATATTTTTTTGCATCAAATGCTATTTTCACATGTGCTTTGGCTTCCCCAAACTTAAATAATAGTCTTAATCACCTAACTTCATCACTACTTAATTTCTCCTTGGTATCATATTTTTATCTCCTTTAATATTGCTCTAATTGACTTTAGCACAGATAACTCCATTGGGTAAATTTAATTGTGATTTTTTTGCTTTTATTGGTTTTGACTTATCTTTTTGAGATTATGGACACAGTCTCCTCTTCAGGAAGATGCTAAAATTTCTTCGTTCTCCTTTTAACGTTCAGATATGTAAATAGCTCCTTTTTGAAGATGTATTTTTATAGCCCACCGAAAAACTTCATAAGAGACAGACTGCTTCAATATATCACCAGGTATACTGGATTTTTATTTTTTTTTGTGCTTCTGGGGCTTTAACGAGGAGAATGTAATTTATCACATTTTTTACCAGTAAATTGTGATCACCTATAAAATTTTTCTACTTCTCATTTTTAACACAATTGTAATACAATTGTTGAATTTTTTTCATGTAAGGAACATGTCTCGGTTTGAGACAGGTATCTG
>NW_008690897.1:47965-58367 GCF_000695815.1 Acanthisitta chloris | reverse complement strand
CTCCCCCTCCCGTGTATACTTAATTTATTCTTAGTAAAAAATATTATTTCTCTGGAAAGATCTGTTTGCATAACTGAGTCAGTAAGGTCAGAAAACATTACTTACCTAAAGCCAACTGCAATGCAAAGCAACTCATTTCTAGCTCACATTCACTCTAAGGTCATGATGTTTAATTATGAATTTGTAAAGAGAACACATTTCTTGGACTTTAAGTTTTATATGTTGAGAATTAATTTAATGGTGATTTCAGCATGTGGCATTCTTCCAAAATTTTCACTTGTAGACAAGATGTATTTTTCATTGAATCCAGGTATTTGGCTACAGCTTCTAATATAACTTCTGGTCCAAAACAAACTAGATAATGCAAGGTGTGTCAGAGGAAACCTGTATTCATCATTTGTGTGATGAAATGGAAGAAGACATGAAGGAAGAGACCAACTACCTGACCTTATAATGCAACTGGAGAAGTATTCTCAAAAAGTAAACAAAATTAACAGAAACACATTGGTATTTTCACCTTAATGAAAACAGAAACTTGATATTTAAGTGAAAGCTTGTGACTTCTGGTTAGAGACAGAGCAGCTGTACATATAAAGATCCCAGGGCAACAGTTACAAATCTCCTCAACATATACTGATTCTTGACAATCTTCAGGGTTGTCCTGACCAAGTGCTGTAAGGCATGGTGTTGCCACTACAGGGACAGAGTACTCTGGAGGAAGAAGACAGGCATAAATACTTTTTTTTCTTTATCTCAGATAAAATATGACAGAAATCTTGTTGGCATGAATGCTGGCAGAGCTGGATGCTGCAACTGTGCAAATAAAATATGATTCAGTGATATCTGATCTATGTTTTCTAAAAAAACCTCAATTGTTTTTGCCTTTATATGTACATGTAAATAGATGATATTTAAGGTCTCTTTCAACCCTTCAAGAGTAGGTTAATACCATTTTACCTGATTTCAGTAAGGTTATTTCTTCTAAAATGGGACAAATATGTTTTTGTGATGATAGCCTAAGAGTAGCACAGTAAAAGCCGAATAATTAACATGCACAGTATTTAAGGTGAATGGCTAATGCGATTGGACACTCTCTTCCACAGCGTTCCTAAAGTTCCAACACACATCATTTTAACAATATTTACATTATGCTGCTCATCGTTGATAACAGTATTGTTGGCTTTATTGTGCAGAGAATATAACAGGGGTTATGGTTTGAATAGGTAGTTACTCTTAATCAGAACATGGCACTCCTTGTGATATTGAGAACCACAGACCTACAATCATTATAGAAATGTTCACAATAGTTTTTTCTCTGAAGAGGGATTTTTATATATGTGTATATATAAGTACTAGTATATTGGCATCCTGCAGAAGGAAGGATTTCAAGCTGAAGGAACTGACTGTCTCTCTTTATCTTTTTTTTCTGAGTACCATCATCTATTTAAAAAGGGCTAATATATTGCCATACCCACAAATGTCAAAAGAAAAAGCAAGGTTTTATGTCTATTCTTTCAGATCACATTTTAATACACTTCATGGCATTGATTTCTCATCCTCAGTATTCTTATTATCTTATCACCCCATGAGGAAAAAGATTCCTTTGCTGTCTGTCATCCTTTATCTGAAAAACAACAATAGAATGCCTGCTATGTCACCTTTATCTAAATGGCAGCAAATAATTCCTTTGTCTTTACTTGCAAGTGAAGAGAAGGGGAAGAAGTAGAAACCTTTAGGGATTTTTTTTTTTTGTTTAGTAGAAGCCAATATGTGATAGGATAGACAGGTGGATGGTTTATAAGGTCAGTTTACAGAGACCTCTTTTTATATGATGTCTAACTCTAGAGACTCATTTACAAACAGATTTTTTTTCAAGTCTTGACAGAGGTGCTTTTCCTGTGAAGATTCAGGAGGCTTTACTTTTAATATATCCATTAGAACAAAGGCACATACTAAAGGAAATAAGTTTTTCTGCAGAAAACATTCATTTTTGATCATGTTACCTGACATTTGTTTTTGTGATACAATATGTTATTTCTTCCAGTGGCTGATACAGTTTTTAAAGGCTACCAGCCTCCTTTGCTTTTCTTTTGCTCTTTTCTATTTTAAAAGAGACAAGCATGTTAATCTAGTTATAATTCATGGGTGGAGGGAGTCCAATTTGTTTCAAGCTTTAAAGAAGTGGAATTAGAAATTTGAATCCCATCTTGCAAACACCAACGGTCACAAACAATCATATAATAGTCATTTATTCTACTGCCAATGATTATGACTACTAGGGAATGATTATCGTGTGACAAAATTTGTAGCATATGGACTTAAATTAACATTGGCCTACTTTAAACAAAATATGTGAATTGCCCAGGAAATTTGGATTCACAAAGTCATCTCTTGAAGTAAACAAAGGTCAAAACAAGTTAGATGGTGCCATGTGATAATGTTTAAATTTAATAACCTTTAATTATAGACTACTAAAAAACCATAAATTCATAAACAGACAGGCAAAGGAAGATATTCCCACTGCTGCAACTGATAATTCAGCCCCTGTGATACAGTGCCCCTGTGTTTACAATCTGTCTTAACTCTGAAGACAGTCATGTGAAGATACACCAGTAAAAGAAATGAGTCACATGTAAACTCTGCCAGGGATATTTGGAGTGCTGGTGGTTGTCTTCCCAAGTCACCTGTGTGCATGATAGAGCCCTGCTTTCCTAGGAATGTCTGAACACCTGCCTGCCCTTTGGAAAGGCTGAATGAATTCCTTGATTTGCTTTGCTTATGCATCTGAAGACAGTCATGTGAAGATACACCAGTAAAAGAAATGAGTCACATGTAAACTCTGCCAGGGATATTTGGAGTGCTGGTGGTTGTCTTCCCAAGTCACCTGTGTGCATGATAGAGCCCTGCTTTCCTAGGAATGTCTGAACACCTGCCTGCCCTTTGGAAAGGCTGAATGAATTCCTTGATTTGCTTTGCTTATGCACATGGCTTTTGCTTTCTCTATTGTGTATATCTTTGCTTTGCTTATGCACATGGCTTTTGCTTTCTCTATTGAACTGTGTATATCTGAATGCATAGGTTTTCTCACTTTTACTCTTCTGATTCTCTCCCTCTCTCCACTGGTGAGGAAGTGAGTGAGTGGCTGTGTGGGGCTTAGGCTTCTGGCTGAGGTTAAACCATAGCAAACATAAAATGCATAATAGCACTATTCGGACTGATTTTATGATGGCATCACATTCAGAGAAAGGAACATGTTGGATTTTTAATTAAAAAACCCTCGACTTTGTTGCATTCCCAGTGGGAATTATATTAGGACACTTTTGAAATTAAGCACACCCAGGCAATTATTTTATAAAAGCTTTTAAATGGCCTTGACAATCTTATTCTAGTGTCAGTCATTTACTTGATTCAGCATTCCCATAACCCAGTAAGTGTCTTTCTAATTTAAATGTATTGAGGCTTCATCTACAAAAATGGAACCTTTGCTATGACCAGCATTTTAATCTAAAGTCTCATTTGTTTATCTGAATCTCTTTCTTGAATCTTAATAAGTGCATTATTACACTTACTGAAATAGTAAGAGAACATTAAAGATGCTTTCCAAAATACTGAAATGATTTAATCTATTTTTACATTGTTTGCGTCACTAAGCTTATATTGAATTCAATTTGGGAACTGTGAGAAAATGTCTCTAGAGTTTTTCATATGTCTATAAAATACAGTGGGGCAGAGATCCTCATTTTACAGTAGAATTACTGTATCACAGAGTCTGGATAATAATTGGACCTTACTGGTAGAATTTTAATTATTCTGTTGAGATGAGAGACTAGCCTACCTATTGCCATTCCAGCTACTGATAGAATCTCTGTCTTGCATTTTAAAACATCAGAATTTCAAAGGGGAGTATAACTCCATAGTAAACCACTTGCAATAAATAGATTCATCAAGCTTTACTTTTTCTACTTTTCTTTATACAATCTATTTTAATTATTTCTTTACAATTTCATTATACAATAGATATTTTAAAAAAATTTCTTTATACAACAAGTAGTACAATTAATCCTTTGATCAGAGAAACTAGTTGCCATAGGGAATGTATTTTTTTCACTAGTCCAGTTGGGTGACCTATTTCCTACTGTACCCAAAAGTTCGAACATCGCATGTGGGAAAACTATAAGTAAGTCTGAACATCTTGGAGCTTGTTCATGCTCAAAAAGCAATAGTTTTGGCCTGCATCATAGGCATAGGAGGTAAAAGATTGGTATCTCTGCAAAATCCATAAGATTGAAAAAGGAATTGAAAAGTAGTTCTTCAGAAGAGAAGATGAATTTTTTTTCTGCATATAATTTATAACAATTATTTTTACAAGAGTATTTGAAACATAAGTTGAGACATAAGTTAGTAATTTATTAAATATAAATATAATTTAAATTAGATAAAATAGTAATTATTGTATTTAAATCTTTATTTTAAAGGATATACTCCAGCTTTGATACCCCTGGTCTATTCTTTCTTTTCTTACATTCTTTTGGGTTTTTTTCATTAAATATAACTGTCACACACTAAAAATGTGATAGATTACTATTTATGCCAAGACTTTTAGACTTGATTTGAGGATTTGATACAAATTAGCATGCATATACTTAGATATCCATACATATTTTTGTCACTCACTCCAGGGGAAAGAAAAAGGAAATAATTTTAGGTTGGATTATTTCTTTGCTCTAGTTCACTGTGTGACTCATGGTGCTAGAGCAAATGTAAGGGCAACAAACATTGGGATCAATGGCTGAGTGCATAAGAAGGATTGCTTGTTTTGGGAGTAGACTTGGCTTGTTCCAATTTAGTTTGTGTGAAACTGTTACCTGAGCTAAGGAAATTTCTGTACAGGAAAGTGCATCATTGTTGAGGAATATATTTAGTGCAGGTGTCTTGATGTGCAGCTGCAGTGCAAGCTGCAGACTAAGCTCTAGGGGCAGGAGCCCAAGCCCAAGGCACAGACAAGAGGCCATGAACTGCCAACCCTTTGCATAAGAAAAGGGCGTGAGACCTGTGGCCCAGCCAGGTCACAAGACACTCAGAGACACAGCAGGAGCCAAAGACCACACACTTCTGTGCTCTTGGACTGTGAGGGTATAAAAGCCCAAGGTTTCTTTTGTTTGGAGTCTCTCCTCGGAGGCACCCTGCTTGAACTGTTAATTTATTATTTAGTTATTGCACCAAGATTAAATTATTCTAAGGATCTGGATGTCTGAATCTCTGTTAATCTGCTACTCTGGGGTTGAGCTGGAAAGGTAACCTCGTCTGACTGTGAGTGTGGGGTATCTATGAAGGGGCCTGGGTCCTAGCTCAGGTGTTTCAAGTGTGACTGCCAGAGTGGCTCCTGGATGGTCAGACAAGCAAGTTTCCTTAATATCATCTGCTAGAGATCTCCTGAAAGAGGAGAAAAACATTTTATCTCTAATAAGTAACACCACTTGCAGTGTCTGGATTTTTTCTAAACAACAAAAAAAAAGCATGTTCCCTTTTGCACAGCTCTTAGCTAGATCTGAATGCAGTGTGAACTACCTCAGTCTTCTAGTTGAAGACCCAGGGTTTCTGTAAATAGAAATAACTTAATCACTTTGCTGGTTGATAAGATATTTAATTCTAGGTCTAGTATTATCACCAATTTTAACAAGATAACACCACTGTGGTTTCCACAATCTTTGTCTATACTCAACCACTACTGACTAAACCAGCAAATTCAGTCAGGCTCAAAGTGACTGCTTTGCCCAAAAGCATCACTTCAGCCTGTCACTGAGTGATGGGGGTGTTAGAAAAAATCTTAAAAATGGATGTTAGTTTTGTCACTTTTCAGGAATATCGATAGAAGCTGAAAGTAAACTACATTACATTGTCAAATTTCCCATTTTTTATTCTGGCAGTATCCATTTCAGGACTGAATAATTTCCAAAAAATATAGTGTATGAAATCAATATTTATTACAAAGAAATTGTCGAACGAAATATTTCTAGAGTTTGAATGACTTCAGAATACACAGCTAAATGGAAAATGGAAGAAGGATTCTTTTGACTGCATTCCAATTAAGCACTCAAGTTTGTAGAAGGCTAGTAACTTGTGTATTAATTAATAAATGTTTGCTACTCAACAAAGGTGTATATAAATACTTAATGCACTCTAACCTAAGGAGGCAGTATTGAAAGCAGTGGAGTTACTAGTGGTCTAATGAGTTCCAACATCCCTACTAGTTGGCTGTGCATGCACTATCAGACTGTCTCAACATGCAGTAAGTAGCTCCAGCTAAATCTCCCAACTGCTAAGTAGTACTATTTTATGACAGTTGCCTGCAGTTATCTGTCCATGCTTTTCATACAAGTGTTTCATGTCCCTTCAGAAGCATTCTTGGCCAGACAGTGTCAGCATGTGCTATTATGGTGCAGCAGGAAGAAAATGCTCTCAGTACAGTTGTTGAAGCCACTCTACCTTTAAAGCAAATGTGTATAAATTTTAAAAGTCCAGAGAAAGTTATCCAACAGCTGTATTCATGTTGTGGAGAAAAGAAAATATCCAACCTGCAAACAGACATTAGTGTGAAAAAAATGGGAGAACTGAAGAGGGAGAAGTTGAGTTTGTCATGGACTGGTGAAGGGCTGCTTAAAGGGAGCTACATGGAATAATTTCACCTGAGGATATAAGTGCTGGTTTGGGCTGAAGTAGAGTTAACTTTCTTCGTAGTGGCTAGTATGGACCTATATTTAGGATCTGTAACTTTCTTCATAGTGGCTAGTATGGACCTATGTTTACAGAATACAGAGTTGATAACATAGAGATGTTTTTGTTATTGCTGAGCAGAGCTTACACAGAGCCAAAGCCATTACTGTTTTCCTTACTGCCACACTGGCAAGGAAGTTGGGGGTGCATGGGAGATTGGGAGGAGACACAGCTGGGACAGGTGACCCAAACTGACCAAAGGGATATTCCATACCATAGGACATCATGCTCAGTATATAAGGTGGGAGGAAGAAGGAGGGAGGGACATCTGGAGTGATGGCATTTGTCTTCCCAAGGAAGTGTTGCATGTTTTCCTTACTGCCACACTGGCAAGGAAGTTGGGGGTGCATGGGAGATTGGGAGGAGACACAGCTGGGACAGGTGACCCAAACTGACCAAAGGGATATTCCATACCATAGGACATCATGCTCAGTATATAAGGT
Organism: Acanthisitta chloris; assembly: GCF_000695815.1. Taxonomy (NCBI): domain Eukaryota; kingdom Metazoa; phylum Chordata; class Aves; order Passeriformes; family Acanthisittidae; genus Acanthisitta; species Acanthisitta chloris. The sequence goes on along the minus strand of NW_008690897.1, from coordinate 51,150 downwards.
GGGAGGAAGAAGGAGGGAGGGACATCTGGAGTGATGGCATTTGTCTTCCCAAGGAAGTGTTGCATGTGTTGGGGCCCTCCTGGAGATGAAGTTGGGGGTGCATGGGAGATTGGGAGGAGACACAGCTGGGACAGGTGACCCAAACTGACCAAAGGGATATTCCATACCATAGGACATCATGCTCAGTATATAAGGTGGGAGGAAGAAGGAGGGAGGGACATCTGGAGTGATGGCATTTGTCTTCCCAAGGAAGTGTTGCATGTGTTGGGGCCCTGCTCTCCTGGAGATGGCTGAACACCTGCCTGCCCATGGGAAGCAGTGTATTAATTCCTTGTTTTGCTTTGCTTGTTTGTGTGGGTTTTGCTTGCTCTATTAGACTGTCTTTATCTCAACCCATGAGTTTTTGTAGCTTTTACCCTTCTGATTCGCTTCCCCCATCCTATTGGTGGTGGGGGGTGTGAGCTGCTGTGCGGTTCTTGGCTGCTGGCTGGGGTTAAACCATGACAGAATATGAATAGGAAAAATATATAACAAGGTCACTTAACGGTTCTCACATGTTGCTGTAGCTGATATGACCAGTTTTAAAGATTTCTTTGTGGAGATAATGTGATTAAAAGAAATGAGCATAAATTAAGCTAACTGTTAGACTTTTTTAAGAACTTCTGCCCCACTGAGCTAATACAGTTCTAAGCTATTGTTTAGACAACCTGCAAATAAATGAATCCCCAAATACTTTCTGAATCTGTTAAAAACCTATCTTCCTAGTCAATGAACCCTTGCTCTGCTTCAGTCACATTGGAAAGTTATACATACACATTTGAGGCTGACTTGCTAGTCATGAAAGTAACTGCTGGCATCTCATGTTTTACTGAAGGAAATATAATGCTATTTGATCTTCTTGGGCTCACTGGTTCCTTAGTTCGCAAATGCCCCTTTTTGACCACAGAGTTTTAAATACAGTTGGCACTCTCACTACTGCATTAATATATGGCTGCACTATTTTTTAAGAATGTTTTTGTTGCAATTGTTCTGGAAAGCTGGACTTTTTGTCTGGCTCAGCCCCAACAGAATAAAAATTTTCTAAGTATACATGAAATCATTCCGGTTAACATTTTGTATCAACTCTGGATAATTTCCTATACCAAGGACATATTAATTCTAAGTGAGGCCTATGAAAATCAATGTTCATGTGTCTCCCAGTGACCATAAATCTTCTTATATGTAAGTAAATGCAACTCAGTTAAATATAAACTTTTGTATCTTCTGATGTATAAATGTGATTTGCCACAGTATATTTAGGGGAACTAACATTTGCTTAGAGCCAATGAGCCCCAGAGCCAATCTGTAATGGATTTGTACACTATGTGCACACTCTTCCTCCATTCCTCTTCATGTTTGCATGAAGCACCACACTCTGCTCCCATAGCAACTGCTAGTTTGTGGGACCACATCTCTATTCATTCAAAAGGCACCTAGATTTACACAGGGCTTTCAGAGTAACCAGTAGGAAAATATTTTTCAAAAAATATTTTAAATTCCATTGTAGCAGAAGAATGAAATGAAGCTGCTGTGATTGTAAGCAAAAGAGCCTGTGCCAGGCAGAGAGAGTTTGTGCCTTGCATCTCAATCCAAATCTAGCAGAAACACACTGAAGACAAAATGAGACAAAGAAACAGCATTTGTACAGCTGCAAATTTATTAGTGCTAACTGAGGGATAACTAGAAATTTTTGTCAAACTGAAATTGATAATGAGAAGGACCTTCAATATTTGAAATAATATCTAGATTTCAGAATATTTGTTTGCTATTTCCCCATACTTCCTGTGTATCCTCTATCTTACTCATGATATTTCTTTCCATTCTGGTACCAGTCTGCATTACTGAAGTCTCAAAAATTGTGTGTATGTATTCATGTGTTTGACTGAATGTAGTAACATTTTTGAAGCAGCTGGAAATGGAGATGAACCATTAAAGTACCGAAAAATATTGATTTTTATGTGATGATAAAAGAATTTTCATTGTCTCTGGGAAAAGGGAATTTTCAAATTTTGTTTTTATTTTTCCTTTCTCTCACTTATAATTTCCCAGGTTCAGCACCCAAGACAGGTATAGGTACTTTTTCCTTGCACATAATGGAGACTAGAAATCATAGTGAACTGCAGCCATGACTGTTACTGACAGATGGTCATGCATATCTTCATTCCCAATATTGTGCCAAACTTGATGGGTCCAGCAATAGTCAGCAGGTGAATTTAAGCTGGAAATGGAAGAAAAACAGCAAAAATGCAAGGCATATACTTAGCTTTTGCCATAATTTTCTCAAAATCTGTTGTCTTGTGTATCACCAGCCTCAATTGCTCAGAATTTAAAAATAATATGTCCCTTATAAAAAATAATCAGAATAATATTTAGTTATGAGTATTTATTGAAAACTTCTCTTTGGGTTTTTTGTAGTTGTTGATTTGTGGGTCCTCAGAAGTAATATCTAAAATTGTTGTGTCATTATAGGTCCTAATTTCATTGAGATCCATTGACCCTGCAGCATGAAATTCAATTTAGACTGCTAGACTCGAGGCTTTGGTGTATACAAAGAGTCTGAGCCAATTTGATAGAATTAAAGTCTAGATAAAAATGGATAAGATACATCAATATTAGCCAATTTAGAAGCATCAACACAAGGGATTTCACTGGTTTAAATCAATTTAAAAATTGATTTAACTAAATTCTTGCAATTTCTTTCTGTAAGCAGGGGACAAGTTACATGAGTTTTATTTTGGGAAGTACTAAACACTCACCTACAACACCAGGGATTTCAAATGTTATTGATGTAAGCAGGTGCCCCTTTATTATCTATGTTAAGGCTACTGTATGATGTCTGGGGTTTGGGCACAGGTGACAGATGCAGGGAACACCAGGTATCACTAATATAATTATTATATATTAATATCTATATGTATTTATAATAAAAGTGAGATACACATATAAAATTACAGGGTCTGGGAAAGCTGATTCAAGAAAGGACTACAAAGCTGTTATGATGCAATTCATGGTGGATAAGAAGAATCTTTACTGTAAGTTGAAGATATCACACAGGTCAATTTTTTTAATTTTTTTAAACCCTGAGTTGCCAAAATACAAGATTTTCACAGGGCAGCTCAAACCTTTGTTGATGACCAAAATAAGAC
>NW_008690897.1:8025-47936 GCF_000695815.1 Acanthisitta chloris | reverse complement strand
GCTAGCAATAAATACTAGGCAGAATGTCAATTAATGTCACTTTTGACAATGCCTACTCAGGCTGCAAACAGCTATTCTCTAGGAATTAAATGCTCCTTCCTTTGGTAACACCAAATTGCTAAGCAGTATTCTGTCATTAAACTAGACAAGATCAGTACAGATATTTGTGTTTCTGTTCAACCACAGCTTATAAGGGCAGATTGACTGGTGTCAGTCACTGTCTGTGCATGCTTGATATCTACTAGCATAGAAAGCCACAGGAAACTGAAATCCACATATCTCCATGTGTTTATATATGTGTTTCTATATAATGTACTCCATTACCTACCAGGCCCCTAACTTTGATAAGAATTTTATTTCTTTCATCTTTAACAGAGCTGTTGCAAATGTGTCACTGTCTGGAATAATTTTTCATCATTGACCTTATGTTTTCACATCCATTTTCAACAGTGAGCTGTATTTAAAGAAGCATGAAAAATTAAGACCTGAATATTTCAAAAGCTGTCATGAAAGCGAAGATGGATGCCTGAAATGTAAAGACATCACAGAACATTAAAGAACTCCCTAGAAATCCTTAACTCCTTAGAAATCCTTAGCTGTGTTCCAATGATTATAGAAAAATGGAATGCAATCTATTCTTATTAGGATTAAGGAAGCCACAGTTTCTTTAGTGTTTTAAACACAACTGTAAAATTTCATTTTTAAAAGTGCCATTTCAAGTATACAGGATGCAGGTACCCAGGTGCTGGCATTGGGGGGCTGCAGGGTCACCCTTGTGAGGTACTGATTCCAACTGGCTACAGTGAGCCCACCACAAAACACAGGTGAGCCCCTCAGACAAGGTAGTGATCCCCCTGAGAAAAGATGTTTATGACAGGGTAAGAAATGCCATGAAGTAATGAGAGGAGTGAGGAAAAAAAAGTGAGAGAAACAGCCCTGTAGACACCAAGGTGAGAGAACAAAGAGAGGGAGGATGTGCTGCAGGTGTTGGAGCAGAGGTTGCTCTGTAGCCCCTTGAGAGATCACACTAGTTTATCCTGAAAGACTGCAGTCTGTGGACAGAGCCCATATTGGAGAAGTGAGAGGAGGAACTGCAGCAGAGAGGGAGGAGCTGTTGTGAACTGACCACAACTCCCCATTCCTCATTTCCCTGTGTGGACAAGGGCCAGGGAGGAGTCAGACATGAAGATGTGTAGTGAAGCCTGGGAATAAGAGGAGTGGGGAGAATGTATTCTAGTTTTTGTCCATGTTTCTCACCATATAAATATATTTGAATCAGCAATAAATTAATTTGTACCAGATTTAATCTGTTTAGACAGTAATTGGTAAGTGATATCCATGCCTTTATCTGTTTGCTTCATTTTAGCCCACTGTCCTACAGAGCAGGGTGAGTGAGAGAGCAGTGGGCAGATGCCAGCCAACCAGCCAAGGTCAACCCAACACGTCAGGGTGTATTATAATCACATGGAATAGGTAAGTCCTAGAAAGACAAAACTGTGCCCTTTCAACACAGGTTCTGGAATTTCATCATGGTTACAAAGACAAAAACAATACTTTAAAAGGTTCCATTTTGGTTTGGTTTCTAAGGGTTGTCAGAAGAGAATAAAAGCATGACTGGTCTTTGTACATACCACTGCAGTTAAAATGGGAAGAGCAGGTCTTTTACTTGTATAAAAGAGTTGACAAGCTATGATGATGAAAGTGTAAAGTGTTGATCACATGCTGACACAGTTGTGTTCACAACAGAAATTTTAAGGAAAGATCATTAGGGAAAAAGACAATTAGATTCTGAAACATAAATGAAAAGCTGCCAATGGTTTAAAAAGTCTCTTTGTAGGAGGTGTCTAGACTGGGAACAAATCAAAAAAATGCATATGCAATTGTTTCTTTGGGTGAAAAGAAATCTGACCCAAATCGTGTATTTAATTTATTTAGTTCATTACTTTCAGCTTGATTTATTTCGCATTATGATTAGGTATGAAACTACCTGACAACTCATCCAGCATAATTACATCGAACTGACAAGAAAAAAAAAATGAACACAGTCAAATATGTTCTAAATTTCTGTTTTTACTCAGATGAATCCTGTCACAACATAGCAACTCTAGCAACTCTGTTGAAAAAGAATGTTTTACATATTAGGGGTTGGGTTGTTCTGTTTTGTTTTGTTTTTCTTTCAGACTTATAATACCTAAACTTTCTATCATTTAGAGAAAGAAAAGTTTGTTAGAACACTATGAAAATGACTGTAAGCATGAACTAATGAAAGGTGATTCAGGTTTTATCATTTGTTTGATATTGAAGTTGGAGGATAACTCAGCTATTGAGTAATTAAGGAAGATGAAAACTGTAAAGGTGAAAAAACTTTTATATGGAAAAATTTGGATCATTTTCTTTAAAAATCAGATAAGTCAGGAAATAGAAAAAAGTTCTCCTTTGTCAGCAACGTAACTGTGTACAGTTCTGGGCTCCTCAGTTCAGGAAGGATATTGAGGTGCTGGAGCAGGTCCAGAGAAGAGCAATGAGGCTGATAAAGGGACTCGAGCACAAGTCCTATGAGGAGAGGCTGAGAGAGCTGGGGTTGTTTAGCCTGGAGAAGAGAAGGCTCAAGGATGACCTTTTTGCCCTCTACAACTACTTGAAAGGAGATTGTAATCAAGCTGGGCTTGATTTCTGGCATCCGTCAGTAGGACAAGAGGGCACAGACTCAAGTTCTGCCAGGGGAGGTTTAGGTTGGATATTAGGAAGAGATTTTTTCCAGAGAGTGTAATCAGGCATTGGAATGGGCTGCCTGGTGAGGTGGTGGATTCACCATCCCTGGAGGTTTTCAAGATGAGACTGAATGTGGCACTTAGTGCCATGGTCTAGTAACCACGGTAGGGTTGGACTCGATGATCCTTGAGGTCTCTTCCGACCTGGTTGATTCTATGATTCTATGATTCTAGCAGGGCAGCATTTTAAGGTTGGAAACAAAAACAAAGTTAAAGGGTTGTTTGTAATTAAACCTCAGTATTCACTGTATTGAAAAATTCCCGAGTCCTAGGGCTTAACAAAGCAGTAGCCTGATTTCTTAGATCACCTAGCTCAGTGCTACACAGCTGTAGGTAAAGCCTAAAAATGAAACTTGCTCTGCTCAGAAACTAGTCAAGCCCTTGGCTCATCACTATTTGTGCTAGGAAGAAATGTCCTTTCCATGTTATACTGCAAAGTTTCACTTAATTTCTATTGTTCTGCCTTCAAGATTATCAAAATGTTCAATATTAAATACTGTTCACAATCTTCACTGCTTGCATCTTACAAATTACTATACAATTTCTGGTTTTTTATTTTAGTAGAAAGAGAAAAATAAAAAAAAACATCCAAATCCCAACATTCTAGTACAGCTCTTGATTAATTTGTTTGATTTATATGTCTCATTATTTCCTTTTGACTTAAAGGAAGATTATTTCCTTAGTAATGAATTAGTATTGATGATACTTCTCCAAATCAAGTGAAAATAACATCCACTCTTCTGAATTCATTGCTATTCTGTAAAGAAATCTGATGGATGTCATATTCCAAAGTTATCTAAGCCTTGTCATGATTTAATTAACATAAAAAAGGTTTATAATATAACTTATCAAGAACATAGGAATGATAATTAAACCAAATAGTTCTGAAATATTCTGATTTAAATGAATGATAGATTCAAAACCTCCATGTTTTGAATCTGAACAGTGTTTTGTTGTGATACCCAGATACAGTGTATTGGGTGTTATGAATGCTATCAGGCCTGAAATGAGCACCGGCTTGGTGGTACTAGGATCTATCCATCTAGTTTTCCCTTACACATGAACAATTTCCACCCCACTCTGCTTCTACCCCAGCCCTCCTGACTGTAGAAGTATACCAACTTTTAGTGTATAGCAAGAGAAGCAGGTCTGAATTATTACACTGCTGCAGCATCACTGAACTAGCACAAGTCTGCTGGATGGGGACCCCTGCATTGTCCCACACAGGATTCCCACACTTTACTATCCCATTCCTTGCCAGGTGACCTTCTCTTTTGCCACCCTCATACCTCCCTTTCTCTGCTCCAGCCTTCTCCTAGGTAAATGATTTCTCCCTAGTTGCTTTTTCCCTATGAATTCCCATTTTGCCATACCTATACCCAGTTTTGGCATTTTAGATACCTTTGCCTAGGCAATCTTGCCCTTATATGGTATTAGTGGTGAGTCCCCTGTGATCTCCTCCAATTACGTCAGGCTTGATTCCATGGCCACCCATGAAGACACCACCATCGGCTTGGCACTATTCCTACTTCTTGTCTGATGCTCACGGTTTTTGCTGTCGTGTCATGCAATTGCTCATGCCAGGTCTCGAGGTTTTCATGTTCAATTCCATTTGCATAGCCACAGGCCAGCGGTCATTTGCCTACAGCCCTAACAGTGCTGAGGACAGTTCTTTCCATAAACCCACCAGAAAGGCATTTCTGAACCTTTTTCTGATATATTGTTGCAGATTGTCTATAGCATTACTTTTTAAAAAATATTGCATATGTGATTCAGAATGCTAATCCCATCCAGCCCAAGAATGAATGAAGTATGATTTGATAGCAATTTAACAAGATCTTGGCTTTTTTTTTTTTTTTTAAAATTGATTCCTCCTCCTGAGTGTCACACAGTATGATTTCTTATCAATAATGATACATTTAGCATATTTTAAAAACTAGCATATATTAAAAACTATAGTGGAATAATCATCTGCTTTTTTTACATTCATGCACTTGAATGCTGGAATATTCACACTGAGCGCTGATAACAGTGACTGTGACTGGAAAAATATAGTCTTAAAAACATATAAACTTTTGGGGAACTCAGTGTTCTGAGACTCTTTGATAAGTTTCTAATTTTATTTGAAATATCATAAAACCTGCAAACAATCTAGAAGAACTCCATTATTTAATACACCCTTGTACAATTTAATACATTTTATTACAACCAAAGTGTCCTTTCATACAAAGGATGTTATAATGGCTTCAAGGAAAAAAGAAATTAGGTACTTGCAATTTTGCTTGCTATTAGGAATTTGTACATAAGGGAAAATCCATGATTTTATGCAGAAACAAATGTTTCATATTATTATGAGAGCTTATAAACAGTAAATTCTTAATCAACTGTTTGAGGTCTAATGTGTAAACTAAAAAATAAACAAAATATACAGCAGTTCCTTGAGTTCCCCTTGAAGAGAATGTCTTTGATATTGTTAATCTGAAAACTCACATTTTTCATGGTCTTTTCACCTGACTGGTAGTAATCACATATTGCACCACACATTGCAAATTAAAATTGTTAGGACATACTTGTGTTCTGGTAGTCCTTTCCCCAGACATGCTACCTGTTAAGAGTTCAACATAATAAATCAATGAACTTGAGCAGTGAATCTAGGGTACTGGAGACCACTTGACAGAGAAGAGGCTTGTATTGAAATTAATCTGCTGTCACCAATTGGTTTGGGTTTATGTGTTCTGAAGGACTTCACATGTATTAAAAGTCCTGATCAGAGATTTTTTTGAGCAAAAATCTCATTGAAATGAAAGAACAGGCCCACACATGCTGGCAGAGTGGGATGCAAATTGCATTTCTCTGAACTTGAGGATGCTGTTGTAATTTTGTACAGGTTCATCTAAGAGACACCAAAGAAGCATTGGTGAATTTCTTAAGAAGTTAGCATGGAAGGAGCAGACTGCAAAAGCAGCATTTATATCAGGACAGACTGAATTATGACAGTTGCCAAGGAAGAGAATCCCTTCCCAAATTTGTATCTCTATGTTCTGTTTCAGAGAAGTATTTGGTTTGTAATCTCTTACTTGTCATATGAAAGCCTCCCTACTATTCCTTTGACTCAAAATTATTGACTTTTAATGGATAAAATAATTAGTAATTCAGTCCTAGAGTTCTTACAGTAATTTTCTGTGTCAAGACTTTTCTACAGAACTTGATTTTTAACACTTTAGCTCATCTGACCTGCGTGAACATGTTGTTAATTGCCTCGACATTAATGTTGTTTGTTTTTAACACTTTAGCTCATCTGACCTGTGTGAACATGTTGTCAATTGCCTCGACATTAATGTTGTTTATGCTCCTATGTGGACTTTTATGTGTACCTGGAATACCATTTATCCTATCTGAAAGAAGAACAAATCAAATTACACTATCATGAATATTTCCTTATTGTATTCTCAGTAGTTGTTCTGAAGAGCACTATCCAGTCATTAAGCAAAGTTAATCCAGATTTGCATAGGCATGATAGTAAACCCATGGCCCACAGCTGTATGTGACAGACCTAATTCTTTCTTGCATTTCTGAAACTTTAAAACAAATTTCCCTTTTTTTGATGTTGCTGTTTATGACCTTAGTTATTGAGATCTTAATTAAATATACACAAATAATGGCAAATGTTTAGGTCAATTTCAGCTACTACATTGAGTTTACCAAGTTCCTTGTGTGTAATGCAGAAATGTTCATGCACATTGCAATTCTTATTCAGCATTAAGTCTAGGGAAAAGAGATGCCGCTAAAAAGAATTCTGAAAGCTTCAGAATAAAAGTTGCTATTGTAAAAATTTAATAAAAATATTAATAAAATAAATTTGTGAAATAAGAGTTTATTTTTCATAAGGAAAATAGAAATTCTTTAATAAATAATGGACACCCCCCTGAGATGCTAAGAGAGCTTGCATGTTAGCTTTTGTGATTGTTTTACAAGGGATAATTACAAACTCCTTTCACGAAGTATAACAGCAACATAAATAATAATAAAAAATGCTAAAACTTAAGCAAAGTGGATTTTGGGACTATTTTCTTTGTAGAAGAGGTTCCAATTTTGTCAGTTGCATATAATATTTTTTAATGTATTTTTATTTTGGCTGTGATGAGGAGAAAAATTCCAATATTATGTGGATTGACAAAATAAAATATTCAAATCTGTTTTATTTTCAGTATATAATTTCTATTTTGAACACTTTATCATAAAAATAAAGGTAAATGCTAATGGAAAGGTTGTTTCAAGCTGAAAACCAGAAACCTCTCCTGAAATTAAACAGACTCCTAACTACTCTATAACTCATTAAATTATTTTAATAAAATTCTGTTCTCTCACCATACAAGGAAAATATGAATAGAAAAAATTGAGAAGCACCTGAATGCTGCAAAGCTGAAGTCCCAGAATTTCAAGTGGGAATGCCTTCAGGTTGCTTTGAAGCTCAGTGAGATTTAAATTTGCAGTAACTGGAGATTCACATGCAGGGAATGTAAGGGTGGAGGTTCTGTCTACCAGTACTAATTCCTAAGCCTTTCTATGGAGGACAAGTATCTCAGAAATGGTAGCTAGCATAGAATCATAGAAATTCAGGGATTGGAATGGACCTTACAGGTCATCTAGTCTCAGCTCCCTGTGTCATGGTAAGGGACACCTCCTCACTAGATCAGGTTGCTCTAAGCCTCATCCAGCCTGGCTTTGAGCACTGCCAGGGTTGGAGCATCCACTACTTCCTTGGGCAACCTCTTCCAGTTTCTTACCACCCTCACAGTAAAAAACGTTTCCCTAATATCTGGCCTAAATTTCCCCTACTCCAATTTGAACCCATTACCCCTTGTCCTATCACTACAGTTCCTAACAAGGAGTCCCACTCTGGCTTCCTTGTAGGCTCCCTTCAAATACTGATAGGCTACTATGAGGTCCCCACACAACCTTCTGTTCTCCAGGCTGAACAGCCCTAACTTCTTCAGCCTGTCTTCACAAGGGAGATACTCCAGTCCCCTTACCAGCTTCATGGCCCTCCTCTGGTACTTGCATCACCAATTCCACATCCTTCTTATGTTGAGGACACCAGAACTGCATGCAGTATTGCAGGTGGAGTCTCATGAAAGCAGAGTAGAGAGGGAGAATCACCTCCTTTGACCTGCTGGACACACTCCTTTTAATGCAGCTCAGAATTTGTTTGGATTTCTGGGCTGCTGGCACACACTGCTGGCTCATTGTGAGTTTCTCATCCACTGGCACTCCTAAGTCTCTCTCCTCATCCCTGGGCTCAATTGCTTCCCCACCCAACCTGTAGGTGTGCCTGGGGTTGCCAGGGCCCAAATGTAGGACCTTGCACTTCATTTTGTTGAATTTCATGAGGTTTGCATTGTTCCACCTCTCAAGCCTGTCAAGATCCCTCTGGATGGCACATCCCTTCCCTCCAAAATGTCAACTGCCCCACACAGCTAGGTCTTGTCAGTGAACTTGCTGAGGGTGCTCTCAAACCTACTGTCCATGTCACTGACACAGATGTTGAAAAGTATCGGCCGCAGAACTGACCCCTGAGGGACACCACTCATCACTGGCCTTCATGTGGACAATGAGCCACTGACCATGATCTCTATGTGGACAATGAGCCACTGACCATGACTCCCTGTGTGGGTCCACCTAGCCAGTTCTTTATCCATCAAGTAGTCCACCAATATGTCTTTCTAATTTAGAGAAAAGGATATCATGCAGGATAGCATTAAATGCTTTGTATAACTCCAGGTAGATGATATCAGTTGATCTGCCTCTATCTACAAATTCTGTGGCCCCATTGTAAATGCCATCAAATTTGTCAGGCAAAACCATCAGTGAACTAGATGTTTATTTGCATTTCAGGTATCTTAGAGCTGTAAATTCAGTTCAAAATAATAAGTGCTATACTCCTAAGTTTCACTTAAACATTTAGTCTTCTCTGATTTATCCAAGTTTGGCAGAAAATTGTAAATTTAGTTCAAGTTCATCCTGTAGCTGCCCATTGTAATCACAATGCAGGCTTCTCTGTCTCTACAGTTACTTTCATAGATGATTTCTAGACAGATTATTCCAGACATCACAAAAAATCATCTGATCATCTGTTGGACTCCACTGTGGCTTGTGTCATGCTAATTTATCTTGTGAATTTTGCCTCTGGAATTTTATCCCCCACCAAATACCTGACTGCAACTATAAATTTTATCAATGTGACGCTCACATGGCTTTAAGAATTAAGTCAAGTAAAAACATACTCTGCTATCCAAAATAATGTTTTTAAAGTCAAAACAATATGTTTGTAAAATGTTGGTATGCAATTTTAGCATCACAATTTTTTCCCTTTACAACACCTTTCCTTCGAAAAACTGGTGCCAGACTATTTCTTCTATTATTCACCATTTTATCAAACATATTTAGAATACATTGACTTTGGATCTTTTATCTGTCCTTCAATGCAGTATTTTTTTCCCCGACACAGAATTCTCAAAAATTTCCTTGAATAGAAAAGTTCAAACACCTTATTGTACGATTTCTCTAACACATATTCTAAAATGAGCCACCTGGGAGTGTCTTTGAAGCTGATACTTTGATGTGTCATTCATTTTCTTCCATGTTTAGTTGTAATTGCTTGGAGGTCACTGTATTTTGTCCTCATTCTACTTTCCTGTAAGTTCACTTTGTGTCTGTAGAATCTGCAGTTATCACTGAATGGGTAGAAATGAACAAAATAAGCCCTGGTTATTTAAGGGAAAAGAAAAACAAAATCAAATTGTTTAATGTTGATATTTTGATGGTTATTAATGATTCATATTGTACAGTAGTTGGATAACAATTATATTGACTTTCTTTCATTTTACTTTGACTTCAGACTCTCCAGAGACTTTTGTAGATCTGTTTTATCTAAATGTCAGTATTCTAATAAAGGGAGCCTTATCTTCTTTTTTTTGACCAATATACTCATGTGGGAACCAGACACCCAAAAAATCAAATCAGTTCATTCTCCATTGCAGGAGACAGATACTGCATGATCAACTGCTATTAGGAAAAAAAACCCCAACTAACCAAAAAAAAAACCAAACAAAAGGAGACAACAAAAAAACAGAAATGGATTTTATTAAAAAAACCCCAACTAACCAAAAAAAAACTAAACAAAAGAAAAAGAGACAACAAAAAACCAGAAATGGATTTTATTAAAAAAATTGATATTTGTTTGTTTATTTCCACTTGACATTAATAATGGCAAAACCAGCATCTTTTCAGCAAGATGTGAGAAACACATTGCTTGGGAGACTCCAGCTGGATAGTGGAAGACACATGTTCAAGTGTCTGGTGCATATTTTATGCAAACTAAGGGATTTCAAAAATTAGCATGTATATCCCACTTTCTAAATCAGTGCTTTAATTGATTTCTTACTGTTGTTGTTGTTTCTTTGGTTCTCATCTTTCCAGTTTTATTAAGCCTGGTGAAGATCTGAAGAATTTTGCTGGTAATTTTCTTCTTAAGACCAGCAGTGTTTTTCCCAAGTTATTCAGTGGCTCTGCTATTTACACTGTAAATATGTCCAAGAGCCAAGTCTTAGAAATTAATAACCTACAGTGAGTATATTATAAATTCTAGCTAAAGCTATTATCCCCAGGGTGCCATTTCTCAATAAACTATTTTATTAATAAACATTATTAAGGATGTTTTCAGGTTGACAAACAATTTAAATGACAGCAGAATTTTCTCCACTATTTCAAGATAACACAGAAATGTCAAATTTAGCAGGCTGGGATATTTTATCCTTATGAGGAGCGGCTGAGGGGCTGTTTAGACTGGAGAAAAGGAGTGTCTGGAGAGATCTTATTGCTCTGTACAGCTTCCTGAAAGGAGATTGCAGTAAGATGGGGAGGCAGTCTCTTCCCTCAGGTAACAAGTGACAGGACAAGAGGAAATGGCCTCATGTTGAACCAGGGGAGGTTTAGATTCAATACTAGGAAAAATTTCTTCATGGAAAGAATTGTCAAGTATTGGAACAGGCTGCCCAGGACAGATGTGATGGTGTCACCATCCCTGGAGGTATTAAAAAGATGTGTAGATGTGGCATTTCTGGACATGGGAGAACAGTGGGTTTGCCAGTGCTGGGTTAATGGTTGACTTCGATGATCTTTTCCAAGTTCTTTTCTACACTAAATGATTTTGTGATTTATGCTCCTGAGGGATATGCACTTCAATCCAGACATAGAGTATTTTTTCCTTTTTCTCAAAACCAGTCTGATTACATAGATTCAAATATACATTGTCAGTTTTCTCGAATTAATCCACTCTGTCAAATACAATCAAAGCGGCCACAGCTCATTCCAGGTGCTATAAATCACTTCTGCTCATTCACCACCTTAGCCCAAAAAGTGATAAAGTTCTAATACTAAACAACTGTTTCACTGGTCTTTTCTCCCCTTGTTACTTTTCACAACATTCTGCAAAATGGATGATAAATCTTTAATCAGCTAAAATAGTAATAGAAATCAATTCTTGTTTCATATAGGAATTAAGAATGTACTGTTATTCTGCATGCCATCTTCTGGGATGACACAATTTTTTGAAATGGCAGACAATTTTTCTCTTCACAAGATATTCATGCACTAAGTATATACAAGAGTTAGCAAAGACAATCCATGCTGTCTCAGAAGTATTCTAAGGAAGGATTTTTATTTTTACAAAAAATATTTATGATAGAAATTTACAAATAAAAAGGTAAATCCAACCCTCTTCTGAACATGTGGCAAATTAAACACTGGCATTGAATGATACTCTGTGAGTCTGACTGTAATCCCCTCTACAGGATTTTGAATTTGATTTATATTTTTAGCATTTAAACTATCTTAGAATTACCTCATTCTAGATTATTTTCTGTAGGTAAGATGCTTCACTCTGTATTTATTATGCAAAACACAGAATGTTTGTTTGTTATAGTGATATGAATGGAGTTCTTAGTTTTACACTATAAGGAAGGTGCCTTTTTATAGTGGAGGACATTTTAAATTTTCCTTTATTTTTCATTTCATGAAGAGGTTCTAGTATAGAAAGTATGCTCTTTAAACAGCGAAAGAACTTGATGCCACCTGTGGTATGACTTTGACTTCCATTCATGAACCAACTGGAAATGTAAATTAGTGTAATGATTTGAAACAGGTGACCCAAACTGACAAAAGGGTTATTCTATACCTTGTGACATCATGCTCAGTATATAAAAGTGTTTGTGAATGGATTTTAATTTTAGGTCTTGAAACATCTGAACCAGCTATTGAAATGCTAAGTCTTGGACAGTAGGCTCAAGCCAGAGTTGACTTGCAAATGAATCCTGAATATCTTGTGATTTAGTTGGGTAAACTGCTAAAAGTAGATATAGATTTAGCAAACCCCTTATGCTAGCTGGTTTTAGTGATAAACAGGACACCTAACCAGAGACTGGTGACTGTTGCATGATCTTGTGCAACTGTCTGCAAGGCATTTTAGGAAACCCCACCAACTGTGCCCTGGGCTCTGTTGGCCTAGGTAGGGGTACCGTCAGATTGTTCTCCACAAAATCATGAGAAATATGCAAGTCATTCTGACTTGCCAGTTTAGCCCACAAAAGCTAGACCTCCTTGCAGCAACTTTGGACACCTCACCTATGTGTGGACACACTGCGCAGTATTGCCCAATTGCCAGGAAAGGCTCTCCAAACCTTCTCTGCAACCAGGGTCTCCCCAGCAATAGCAAATCTGGATGATGATAAAGTATTAAGGCAATTTGTGATGTATCTTTTTTTATCACTCTTCTCTTTTGTATGTAGCAATGATTAGGTGCATTACCTTGATTATTGTATTTGCTGCTGTTTGCGCTGCTTGAATTAGAGCTTTGTAAACTAACTATATAATTAATTGCATTTTTCACTTTTTTATCATCTTAACTACCAGTAGCAAAATAAGCCTCTTGTTGGTGCCTGGGTCATTTCTGTTACCCCTGCCAATTGGCAAAACAATTAGCATCCCTGTTGCATTTAAAATGGACCAGTTTCAATTTCAGTTGGAGGGACCTCCTGGCACAAAAGGACCACATTTTTCATCAGAGAGTATAACGTATCTTGGAGAGCAGATCTCCTCTGTAGGAGGCTAGTGTGAAACAAAGAATAAAAGAGCCCCTGATTTTACCAAATTTCTAGAGCTGTCCAGGTGTAATTAAAACACACTCCACATTTTCTACACTAATCTTTTAATATTATAGAGCATAATTGGAGTATAAATTTGAATTCCATGCGGAGCTCTCTCGTCTTCTTCTCATTTACTCTATTAAACTACTTTATAGGTTTTTATTACATAAATAGAATTCCTTTCAATACTATTGAAATAACCTGGCATTGCATGCTTCCAATGTGGATTAAAATTTAGTAATTGTATCTGTATTTATGCATGAAAGCCTCAGAACTACAATAATCTGGTGTTTATGATCAGGTCACTTTGACTTATATGTCTGGATATGAATTTAATCTCTTTGTTTAGGAAACTCCCTTTGAAGCTGTTGGCATTTGGCATCCATTTTATTCGTATTTACTTTTGAAGACTTTGAGATCAAGGATAGAATCTGGTCAGTTTTCCGGCATTTAAAATTTGCTGATGTCTAGTAACATTAGGTTGAAAAATCTCCAGCACTTCTTCTTCATTCTAACTTTGAAACTGAAATAGATTCAGAATAGTTAGTAATTGTTAGAATTTTAAATTGGAACTATTACATTAAAAAAGCTTTTGGTAGTTTCGGAGCTTCCAGAAATAAAGAGGAATGATTTTATTTTCAGGAAGATGAGTTGTATATTTTCAGAGTATGATCTATTATTATGCAGCATCATTAAAACATGATGGATTCCATAATCATTTTAGCTAATATGTTTGCAATGTATATATCTTGTCTACAGTGCCAGAATACAGGGGATTTTTTTACAGTAATATTTGAAATGATGTTATTAATCATAATTAAATTTTCTCATGTGTTTGCACTGTCTATGGTAAGAAATAGCTACTTATATTTCTGCTGGTGTTTTCTGAACTAACTAGTAAAACTGAATTCTCAACAAGTCTCCTTGGATTATGACAGAGTAAATGTTTCACACTTTGCTTAAGGAAAACACCACCAGATTCTGGCATGTTGTAGATTCCTCAGGGACTTTTTGTGGAGCATGTGGATGTATTGAGAGTGGAATCAGACTGAACATAAAAACCTGAACATATTGTTTCTTTGCACGTTGACTCTCTAGCCCTTTTTTCCTGTACAAAATCTGACACTGTACAAGAAAAAGTGGGGGAAATGACAGGTCATGCCAATGCAGTAATTGTTGCTTATGAAGATTATAATAATTTCACCTTGACTGTCTTTATTAAGGGTAGTAACTTCTTATATTAAAAATAATAGTCTTATCCTAAATAAATAGATAAAACCACTATTTTTTTTGCCAAAAGGTTTGCTACTTAGAACATGAAAACCTTGAACTTAAAAACAGGGCATCCATGTAAAACACAAGGTTTTTAACTTTGGTTGAAGGTGCATCTCGTTTCCTTGCTGTTCTGTTATTCCAGCTGTGTTTATTAACTGAAGTATATTTTCAAAATGGTCTATGATCTCAGATTGACCAACATTCTTCAGAATTTATAATGCATAGAAATTTTGATTTCTACTTTGTTTCTAGTTTCTTCCACTTCAGCTATACACCTTCTTCCTCTTTATATTTGTAGATTTTTATTAGGTCTGCAAGAACTCCAAGACTTAGAGTTTTGTTATAAGTGGTACTGCTGACATTATAAAGTAAGGAACAATGAACACCAGTTTTCCAAGGATAACCTGTTTACATTTGAATTTGGATAAAATACTGGAATAAAAAAAAAGTCTTTCCATTGCACTTGTGATATTTAAGAGCACAAATGTTTTTCACTTCATGGCTTTAAAAAGTATTAATTAGTGCTCCTCTTAACACAGTCAATTGGATCAGTATTATTAAACACCATCCCATTTCCAAAATTTGTGCCTCCAAACCAATTCCATGAAAAAGAAAATCTAGTCTTTGATCCAAGTCAAGCTGAACTTACATATTGGATTGAATATCCAATTATATTATATATGTACTCCAGCTGAGACTGACAAAAATTGCTAAGAGACTGGAGCACCTCTTTTATGAGGAAAGGCTGAGGGAATCAGGACCGTTCAGTCTCTGGAAATGATGACTGAGATGGGACCTCATCAGTGTATATAAGTATCTGAAGGGAGGGTATCAAGAGGAGAGAGCCAGGCTTTTCTTGGTGGTTCCAAGCAACAGGAGAAGATGCAATGGCCAGAGACTGGTGCACAGGAAGTTCCATCTAAATATGAGGAAGAACTTCTTTATTGTTTGGGTGACCACACACTAGAACGTATTGGCCAGAGAGGCTGTGGAGTCTCCCTCACTGGAAATCATAGAATTTTATGGGTTGGAATGCATCTTATAGTTCAGCTAGTCCCAACCCCCTCAGATATCCAAGAACCATCTGGATGTAACCTTGTGCAATGTACTCGAGGATGACCCTGTTTGAGCAGGGAGTTTGGACCAGATGATACACTGTGGTACCTTTCAACCTAACTGATTCTGTGATTCTGTGAAATGTTTAGATATTTAGATATGGTCCATTAAGATAGAGCAAAAGTATTTTAAACTGCCACAATCAACAGTCTTACACAGTGTGATAAGTGACTTAAGGATGCTGATTTCTTTTCTATTTTTAATAACTGAGGATGCTGTATGTCAGTCATAACACTACTTAAAGTCACTGTCATACACACAAAGTCTGTAGCTTCAGTGTGATTTGCAGAAGCAGCGGAAATGGCTGCTGTCAGCTTCAGAACAGATGAGGAACGAAATCTGTCACAAACTCAAAGAACTTAATATATCACTATAGACAGTTAATTTAGCAGCCATGACCCATGTAGGCAACAGAATTAATAGCAAGTCTGTTCAGCAATGATGTTCTCCCTGCTCTGCCATTGAGAGTGCAAGCCAATATTCTGATTTCAGCAATGCTTCCTGTACAGCCTGCTCTGGCTCTGCTCCCCTACCACATGCATCCCTTCGTTTCATGGTAGCCAGCCACCATATACCTAAACTGATTATGTGTTTATTTTGATTAAGGAGTATTCTAAAGCTGTGGAGTGTGTGGACTGAAATGAATTTTGAGGTTGCAACATGAAATAGACCTAGGAATCACCAGATCATTTCACTGTACTTTGTATTCCATTCAGAAAGTACTAGATTTTCTCCTGACATCTTCTGTCCTTTTATGTGAGGTAAAATTAAGAAAACATTTGGCACAGGGCTTTTGTCATAAGCATATTGTGACTATTTAATGATAAGACTACTTTTGCAATTTTTCTGGGTTTATTTTCCAAACTCTTCTTGAGCTGCTTTTTTTTTCTGTCAAGAGATTCCTTTGCAATACTGCTGAAACAAATTTCCCAAATATACAGCTGGATAAAACAGGGGGAAAACCAAATATAATCAAAAACCTCATCAAGTTTCTAGCCAGGCTACCTTAAATAAGAGTTTTCTTGGAAGACAGTGAAATTATAATATCCTGAAAGTGTGTTTATCTATGTTGTTTGATACATAATCACTTTCACTGGCAGTAAATCTGGGAGGGATACTTCTGTGGGAAATGTTCTCCTGCTAGTAGCTGTTGCTATACTTTTTCTGGTATGTTGTTTTGTGGAACACATTTTCAAGCCTGAGAGACAGAGGGCAGATGGTGACCTCTCTGAGGGCTCTGACAATGCTCAAGATGGCAGCAGGTAAGGGCAGTCACACTACCGATGTGGCGCTGTTCAGAGCATCCGCACTCCCTCTGAGTATTTGACACTTTGTTGTTAAAAAGAAGCCCTTTATCCTTTAGGAGAGGATTTTGAAGATTATACTTTCCAATACAGGTGTTTGAATTTTCTGCAAGTCCTTGGTGAATTTGGGCCCAGTAATCTTCTTTGTTCTTCTAGTCTTTGAAAATCAACATATAGCACTGTCAAACATAAAAAATCAGCATGAAAACTTTGTGCCAAAAGAGAGTTTAATTCTAGCTAAACTTTCAATATTCAAATTTATTTTCTGTACTAACGTTTGGGAAGTATGACCTAGTAATCATAAAGAAATACACCTTGCCATGGCATTATACTAATAGGAAAGAAAACATCAGGGGAAAAAAATCCTATAATAGGTCATCGTCATACAACTAAATTAGTGTAATTCTGTTATTGCAACCCTTGCACATTGTCACTTCATCTGTTCTTTGCTCTTTAGTACAGCTGTGTACATAAATACTTCAGCGCAGAATTGACTGTTTTCTGTACTGCATATTGCAATTGGTGGAATACTTTGTTCTTGTACTGCCAAGTCTTGCTTACATGTTCCTATAAAACTTTACTAACAACTGTTTTATTAGATATGCATCCCGAGTTTTGTCTTGTTCCCCCTCCCCTATGTACTTTGTAGTTTTAAAATTTTCATACCTTTGTGAATTGAGTACACCTCCTTTATTTTACATCTATAACTTTTTCTTTCCATCTTCCTATTTTAATATTTCTCTCTGTTCCCATGCTTGCTTGCATTTTTCTTGCTTTCTCTCTTCCACTCAAATGCTTTTCCTTTTTATTTGGTATATTTACTGACATATTCTTCCATTTCACTTCTCTAATATTGTGTGCTTCCTTTCTTGTCTGAATAGTTCCTTCAAAATTCAGAATTCAACATGTTGTCATAGGGCATGTTCATGATGGAAGAAAGGAATATCCCTAATTGCTACTATAGTGAAAAGACTGAGAAGAAAATATAACATTTATGATTTAAAACACTAAAGAAATAATTCTGAGAATGTGAAGAGAAAACAAAACACATTTTTTTCATTTCCTGAAGCCACCTTACCTTTTAGTGTTTAGAAAATAAAGTCTTAGAAGGACTTGGGATGAAGAGCATAGTAATATTTGAGTATTCTACCATTGTTGAGAACATGCACATTATGATCGGGATGACAAGGAAGCAAAATGGAAGAATTCATTCTGAAAAGGAAACAGAAGGAAAAATTGTTTGGAAACCCAGCAGCAGAAAATAATATTTGCTAGCCTTACTAGGGACTCAAATAATAATAGAATCATAGAATGTCTTGGGTTGGAAGGGACCTTAAAGTTCATCTAGTTCCAACCCTCACACCATGGGCCAGCTCTGCATCCAACCTGGCCTTGAACAGGGATGGGGCATCCACATCTTCTGTGGGCAACCTGTTCCAGTGCCTCACCACCCTCACAGTCAAGAATTTCTTCCTAATATCTAATCTAAACCTACTTTCTTTCATTTGAAGCCATTCCCCCTTGTCTTGTCACTGCATTTCCTCATAAATAGTCTCTCTCCATAATCTTACTGTCTGTATTGGTTGCCTTTTACTTTCCTATTAAAAGTAGTTATTGCCTTTCCAAGTGATAGCTAGGCATTTTTTCTCTTCTGAAAATGTATGACTCTAAGAAGTCAATGCATTACAGTGAATTAAAGCATAGGTGAGTTTTTAACAAACTTCCACATGGTGAGATGTCATAGTTAATATTTTCAAAGGCTTCTGGAGTAATTTAGGTCATTTAGGATCTATTATTTTCTGAATGTGTCAGTTATGTTGGGTTGTCCTCTAAATTTATACCTTCCATAAGATCCCATTTTCTAGCCATAACTTCGACAAAAGGAGTTCACCTGCATCTGTTAAAGTCGGGGTAATCACTAAACTCTGGTACTTTCCTTAAAGAACATTTACTAAAACACTGGTTTCTGAAAGAACTAATTTGTGAAATGTAGCTGTTTAATATCACAGAATCACAGAATGGGTCAGGTTGGAAGCAACCACAGTGGGTCACCTGGTCCAACTTCCCTGCTACAGCAGGGTCATGCACATTGCACATTATTGTGTCCAGACAGTTCTTGGATAATTTCTATCTACACCTTCATTGCTATGCAAAACTATATGTAATTATTGGCTTCCTAATCTTGTGTTTGGCCTGTACGTTTTAAAATGCCTTTAGAATAATTTACAAGTTCGCCTTAGGTCAATTGAACTAAAAGCCCTCTGCCTTAGTAAGCTTTCAAAGTCATTTATATCCTGCACCATTCAGTATTATTTTCTTTGTCACTCCTGCAGTGGCTAGAAGTAGCCATGCTGCCAGCATGGAAGTCATGTGCAACACAGTGATCAGCTTAGTCTAGCCCTAGGGTTGAAAGATGACAGGAAGAAAAGGGCTCAGAGAGGGGAGGCTATCTTTTATTTACTTAGTTGCTTAATCAAAGATTTCAACTGAATCGAATGCAAAAATGGCTAGAGAACCATTGCTGAATAAGTTCTTCTTGCTTATTTGAATAACAACTGCAGCAAAATATTCTTGATAGATGCTAGCTATTAGTTGTAAGGAAATTACTCTCCTGACTGGAATTCAGCAAAGTGTTTTTTGTGATTCTCTTCACAGTGAGAGTTGGTCTGACAGACTCTTCAAAAACAGTATGACAAAGACAAAGGAAAGCACACATATTAAAGTTACTATGGACAAGCTTGTATGTTATTACAATGTTTGCACATGTAAGCAAGTACAGAAAATGCAAGACTGGTCCCAGCTACGAGAGGGGCAAAACTTTCATTGACTGTATTCCAAACTGAGATTCATGAGCTTTGTAGCATACCATCTGTAAAGGTAGTGTCTTTAATCATATGTGCAAGTCATAGAGTTATTCTTGTACCATACACCATAGAGGCATTTTGGCCAGTTCTAGAGCTGAACACTAAATATTTCCATACATAATTTTCATATTGGAGGATCTGTATGTTGTCTAGAGATCTCAGTGTTGTGAAAGTTGCATTTTCTCTAAGAAAGCATTACAGTGAAATTGAAGGAGTAGAAAAGTTATTTCCTCATGATTACACACTAAGTCAATTCAAGAGCCAGAAGGTAAACCACAGTTTGTGCTTTAACCACTTTTCATTTCACCTTGGAATGTCTTCAACTTGCTTAAGCTATATCTTGTTTAGTTGGACATTAATTTTGTAGTTTCTCTTCCTGCCCTAACCCTTCAAATTAAGTGAGAGAAAGGGCATGAAAAGAATGATCGAAGAGATGGCCCAGGGCGATATTTGGTAATCTTGAACCTATGATGGAAAAAAGTGAACAATATTTCTCTTGATTTTTTTATAGGAGAGAAGTTTTCAGTGTGCAACAGTAAGCTATTGATCATTGCTGTCTTACTGCTGAACTGATCCTTTTTAATCCCATTTGGCTGTTATTATGTATGAAATATTTGAAGTTTTGTATCAGCAGCTCATACTGTAAGCATTTCTAGGTAGTTCAACTGAAATACTACAAGATTTACATAATTAATACTTGTTAGCATATCTTTAACATAAATGAAAGGGGTTGAATTTTTGTCTTTTTATAATGACCTGTGCTTCTAATCTGTCCATTGTATTCTCAGTCCCTTAGAGTATATTTTTGATGACTCATCCCATGCATTAAAACAATTTCATTGTGCTCTCTGTGTGTAAGAGGCTACCTCTGAAAGAAAGAAAGGACCTTAAGGCAGAAGAGTAGGGAGGTATTCAATAGTATTTGTTTACCTATGTGTCTTTATAGCAACATAAATTTTATTAAATCTGTGTAGTATTGGGTGAGCCTGACCAAAAGACTGCACAATTCAAAAGGCAAAATTGCACTCAAACATAAAAGATGAATATTTGACAATTGTAGACTGCACAGCTAGCAATAATTTTAATGTTTTCCTAGAGGAAAAGAGAAAGGTCTGTCAACATGTAATACTAGTAGGGATGTCCATGGAGAGAGGAATTTCATTTCCATAACTTTACAATTTTCTTAACACCATAGGGAATCAATGCATTTGTTAGTAAATTATGAAAGTGGAAGAATAATCTGGATTCCCTAGTAAATTAGGGATATGGATGAAAGAACAAGACTTCTATAGATTGAAATATCTAAAGTTTACTTGTCAGTGTCTGCAAGTTGAAGATATTTCCAAACTCTCTTTGGCATCCCTAAAATCTATCTTGGTTAAGTTGTCTAAACACAATCATCTGGTACCATTTGAGGCAATTTATCATTACCCAGGATAAATACACATAGGTGGCAGAGAGGTCACAAAACCTACGAGAGCACTTCCTGTAGAAGACCCAGTCAGGATACTAAGGACATTTCATATGGTGCTTCACCAGTAGGACAACCAAGAAAGGTCATGAGGAATATAATCACCTGAGCCTAGGCAGTCAGTCAGATTACCCTAATGTAGCGACTGATTAATAGAGTAACTCTCCAGACTCCACATTCAGTGTTCACTCTCTTTTCATAGGTTAGAGTTCCCAGTTAGATAAGTCTTGCACATTCGTCTGAACATAGGTGTCAATCTGTTGTTGGATCTCATACTAGGTTATGATTACGCAGGGCTTTCAAGAACATGATAAAACTGAGGAGTTACCCCAGAAGACAGAAGACTACAGATGGCAGATGAAAAGTGTCACTTGGAACTCAGACTTCAAATTAACACAGGATGAAGAGTCAGTATAAAGAAGTCTATTAAGACCATCTAGAATTTGAAGTTAAGGCAGGAATTGGTAGAGAATAAATGAAAGAGATGAGAACAGTGTATTCTATCTTTAGAAAAGGAAGGTATTCAATCCAAATGAAAGGAAAAAATTGCTGATTTCATAAAAATTATATATCAGTATTTATAGATAGTTAAATTATAAGCATATCATACAGTTATATAATGTAGTTCATAGGAGATGTAAAACCACATAAAAACCTATGTGCATATAAAATGTATTATATCTAGAGAAACATAGAATGGACTGTATTGAAAATGCCCCAAATATGATAACTTCTATATTGTTTTGCCATGATAATGAAGAAACTGCTTCTGGTCTTTTATTTCAATTATTTGAAGCACTCCATTCAAATGTCATTGCATGATGTGCTGAGCTTCTGAACTTGGCAACTCTAGACTCTCTTTCTTTACCTCCCACATTAATCAGTATGTCCTGTGTGTGGGAAGATTTTTCATAACTCACACCAAATGTTACATAAAAGTATTGTAAAAAATACATGACAATATCTTTCCATATGCCTATTACAGAATTTTTCCTAAAAAAGTAATTTTTCAAGATTTAAATAGAACCATACCATGCCCAGAAGGACTGAGCACGAATAACCAGTACTTGTCCAACTCTCTCAGTCTTTTATACCTGGAGTGGTCCTGAGGTAAAATAGTTTTTATGGCATAAATGAAGTTTGGAATAAAGTTTTCTTTAATAATGAATAAAAAGTTCTCTCTTTTTGTCCAAACTCTTCCCTCATAGCATGCAAGGGGAAAGAAGCCTTTTAAAACATTCAGAATCCATCTTTACTTGCCAATCAATAAAGTCAGAAGCAACGTTTAAAATAGATGAGAACTAAATTGTAAGAATTGCCATAGATTTAAAAATGGCATTTTGAGTTACC
Source organism: Acanthisitta chloris (assembly GCF_000695815.1). Classification (NCBI taxonomy): domain Eukaryota; kingdom Metazoa; phylum Chordata; class Aves; order Passeriformes; family Acanthisittidae; genus Acanthisitta; species Acanthisitta chloris. Next base: position 25,583 of record NW_008690897.1, on the reverse strand, counting down.
TGTCAAAATTAATCATAAAGCATCTCAGACTCTGGAAAACATTCATAATAAAATGAGTAACATTTCCAAAGAAGTAAGTAGTAAGACTCTCTGAGTCCAGATATAAGCAGAATACAAAGGTCTAAAAGTGTAGGTTTGTTGTAGCGAAATCTGCACTCCACTTGAACTTTCTATATGATGAGCAGTTTTAATCTTTCTGTTGCAGCTGTCTCTCAGAGTCTTTTGCTTATCTTTTTCCATTTCTACATGACTTATGGCAAAGCAGAACTTTCTGGTATATTGCCGAAAAGGTCTTCTTAGATGTTCATTTGTGAATGATTCATGTCTGAAAATGAAATCTTAAGAATACAGCTGGTCAGAAACTGAGAACTTCTTTGAAAAAGAGTCTTTCTGTTCTTTTAAGATTGTATTTGCAATTTAGATTGTAATTTGTTTAAAAAATTGATACTTATCAAAAGCTTTCTTTTTGAGCTCCTTCATTTATCATAGAAATACATGAAATGTTCACTGATGATATTTCACATATATGTGTGTTTCTGTCAGTGCACATCAAAACAACAGTGCCTCCCACGCTGATTACATATATCAAGAAAGTAGCCAAAGCTCCATCTTCAATCATCTATGTTTCTCCCTAGGGCTCATTTGAGGCACAAAATAGTTTGGACACAGTAATTACTATATTCAATACACAGAGGAAGCAAGCAGAATAGTTCAGTATATACACTTTATTGCTAAATTTAACTTTTTTATGGGGAAAAAAATAAACTAATCCCTTTGTCTCATGAGTCATTCAAATTCTGACAAGATTTTGATTGAGTCTGATGGCAAGTATGTGGTGACATTAATGACTCTTTTACCTCACACTTGCTTCTTCAGTGGAATCAACACTAAAAGACCTTGAGGAAATTTCATGTAGGTGGAGTTCTATGCTATAGCTAGGAATATTTAGTTTCTCTCATCAAATGAACAATTGTTCATTTTTCCTACCAGGGAAGTATTTAGAACAGAGGAAAATTAGAAGGTGTCTACTTAAATAAAAGACCTTGTATTGGTACCTGTATGCTGACTAAGAAGACTCGAGATTGATACAATTAATTTTTTACCTACAAAAATTCTGAAATATTTGGTTGATGAATGTTTGTCTGGACATTTTAGAATTATGTAAGTCACATACAACTGTCTTTTACTGTATGGATTGTTAAATCTGGGAGAAATTTGCCATCCATAGAAACCCAGTAGGGTCTCCAAAAGCAATGATTGGTAGGGAACACCAACGGAAATAGGAGATGTGCTTTTTTTGCTCCAGCCAGGGAAGAGAAGAAACAGAGAGACTTGGTTTTTATTAGATAGAGGGAGGAAGGGAATGGGGAAAATGATGAATGAACCATATCATAATCTTTCTGTGAGAACAGGTGACGTGTTTGTAGAGGCTGTGAACAGAGAAATAGCTTTTGTAAGAGTGGAGGTCTTAAGTAAAATCAAAAGCTCCTTGATTTAGCCTGTAGAGATATTGTCAGTACATAATATACAGAATAAAAAGCATTTGGGAAACTGCCTCAGACATTATGGACATTAATAGCATGTAAAATAAATAATATTTTTTAATCCTAATCTTTTTGTTGAAAGCTATGTTTGACACCTCTTTCAGGAGGTTAGAAATTTCTTTTTAAGGGCTGAATATAGAAAAGCAATGTCTTGTAGACTGGGATAAATATTGTGGCTTTAAACCCAGTTACAGGTAGCAATGACTTCTGAGAAATTTATTGTTTTCTGAAGTGTAAGGTGTAAATGCTGATATGATCTAAGTAAGAAAGGAGCAAACAATACACTCTTCTTTTTGATCAAGGAGAAGATATGAGTTAGGAGTCTTTTCAAGAGGTTTTCAATCAGTGTTATGAATGAGGATGTGACTGAGAGGTTTTAGTCTAACTGTTCTGGTAGGTAGAGAGGTGGATTGCAATAAGATTGTGGTGATGTTAACAAGGTGTGAACAGATAGAACGGTTGGATATTCTATCACTAGAATAATTGATGCAAGGCATACAGGTGGTAGTAAGGGAGATTTGTATCAATAGAGATGTAGACTAATTTTTCATTTTCAGGTTAGTCTACGTTTTAGGTAAAGGGAAATGGAAGAGTGCTTATTAGTTTAGTGTGATGCCAAAGGAATACCTTGCAATCATATAGAAAAACCTCTAGAGCCTTGTTCCTTTCTATGTTTTTCTGTAGAAGGAAAGTTAGTTTGGGTTGGGTTTTCTTGGGCTTTTTGGTATTTATGCTTGAAAGTAGGAAAACTTGTGCATTTCTGTTTCTTAAAAGTTACTGTCTCCTGACACAAGTGTGAACCTTTTGTTGTGAATTGAATATATGTCTAAACAGATCAAAATGTTATTCTGAGGAGCTATTTTATGTGGGAAATTGTTTCTTCAGATTCTAGATCAAAAATCATCAATGCTCCTATAAGAGGAATTTTTAGGATGCCTTAAATTTACAAAGCACACATTTATTTCACAGTTTACTACTATGCTTCTGGTACAAGTGGCAATCAAATGCTTAATGTTGTACAAGAGGCAAAAACAAATGCCTTCTATTGGAACTAAATATGTATATTTATCAAGATTTATATAATTCAGACCTCCAAAGGACAGAGCTAAAATTGCTTTCTTCTTCTCTAAAAGGTGTAGATTTTCCCCTTTAATGTCTCACGCACGTTTTATGAAATGTTACATCATTTTAAGAAAACTCTCAATCAGACTCCCTGTGGAAAAATGTTATATCTTTGAAATAGTTTTATTTTTATTCCATTCAAAAATCTGACATCAAACTGATTCAGGCAACATCTTCAACTTCATTGAACTACATATCCACATGTTCTACACTATGGACAAATGGAGATCAGCTAGGGAAAATCAGTTGTTTTGTGCTACTATTGCTATTTATTAGACTATGCATAATATTATGGGATAAATATTTCCTTTTCAAAAGATAGGCTTAAAACAAATGGCCCAGAAATTCCTACAAAATTTAATCTTAAAATGTGGGGTTAGAATCAGCAGTGTGTATACTTTCTGCTTACAAAACACAAGAAAGATAAAATTTCAATCAACAGCTATCTCTTGCTAAAAAATCCCAAACATTTTGCTTCCTGTTAGGATAATACAGAGATTAACTGCAAAGGTAAGAACAGTCACTGATGTTTAAACAATGCAAAGTTAAAGAGAAGAGAAGAAAATCAGAGAATCATGAAGGTTGGAGGAGACCACTACGATTATCAATTCTTACTGTTAACCTGACACTCTGCTGTAACCCCTAGACCCTAAATCATATCTTCCAATGCCTGATCCAAATGCCTCATACACTTCTAGGGATAGTGACTCCACCACCTCCCTGGGCAATCTATTCCAGTGTCTGACCTCCCTAACAGTGAAAAGTTTTTCCTAATATCTAATCTGAATCTCCCCTGTCTCAGTTTATGGCCATTCCCTCTAGTCCTCTCACTGCAGGCATGGCAAGATCCCCTTTCAGGTAGTTGTAGAGAGCAATGAGGTCACCCCTAAGCCATCTCTTCTCAAGACTAAACAAACCCAATTCCCTCAACCATTCCTCATAAGACGTGTTCTAGACTGTTTATGAGCCTTGTTGACCTTTGCTGGACTCACTCCAGCACCTCAATGGCCTTGTTCAAGCGAGTGACCCAAAACTGAGCACAGTACTCAAGGTCTGGCCTCACCAATGCCAAGTACAGGAGGATGATTACTTCCCTAGTCCTACATCAGACCAAGATGCCATTGGCCTTCTCGGCCACCTGGACACATTGCTGGCCCATATTGAGCTGGCTGCCAGCCAGTGCTTCAAAGTCCCTTTTTGACAACTCTTGAGCCACTCCTTTCCTAGCCTGTAGTAGTGCAAGAGGTTGTTGTGTCCCAAGTGCAGGATTTGGAAGTTCACCTCATTGATCCTCATGCATTTGTCTTCAGCCCATCTTATTCCTTTCCCCCTTCAAGCCTGGTTTAAAGATCTCTCAATTAGCCTTACTAAGTCCTGGGCCATAATCCTTTTTCCCTTTTGTGTCAAAAGAGATGTGTAGAACTGGTTCTGTGAAGTCAGTCTGGAAACTGGATTAAGTTCCAGCTAGGAAAGCTGCTGTGGGAACTTCTTAGTTTAGTGACTGCATAACTAGATGGAAGATGTGACTCTGAGGTCCAGGTGGATCCCAAGTAAATCTGATAATAAATACAGGACAGATGTTTCTATGTTTGTTTCCAATGTCCTTCATGCAAAATGCATAAAAAAGCAACTTTTATAATATAATTTTCTTCTATAATATGTGTTATGGAAAAATAGGATCAGGGTCTATACTTGAGCACTGTATTTCATGGTTTCTGTGATGCAACATTCTGATACGAGTCCCAGACTTACATTGAACTGTTTGACATACAGATTTCCTGGATTTTAGATAAACACCAAGGACCTAGATTCCTATTTGATTTTGTCATCTACATTCCCTTTATCCCTATAAACAACAACTTTAGCTTGAGCCTTGTTTCTTCCTGACACTTCTGGCAAGTGTGATTGTCTTAGCTTGTGTTGTTTATAGTGCATCCTGAAGCATCTTTCTTAACTGCTGCTTCCTGCCTTGTCACCCTTTCCTCTTTGTTAGACTAGATGACATTTAATTCAAAGAAGAGAGATGCAGACATTGATTTAGTGTGCAGCAGGCACTGCAGGTTCTGGAATGGGATTTCTGACTGGGACCAAGTTGGACTGTGAGGCTCAGGTATGGTTCTTGGTGCCTCTGGAGCGGAAGCACCCTGCTCCACATGAGTTCTCTGTGGTCAAACAACCCATATATTCTCAGATGTTGGTTAGGATGGTAATGAGATCATATGAGAGATGACATATATACAGCTGGTGACATTAGTGACATCTTGGCTGTTTCACTGTGGGGAGGGAGAAGTAAGCTGTTATTACTCCAGGGAAACAGCCATCGGAGAATGGCTGCAGTTCCACTACTCCATTAAATAGTCTCATAAAGGAGCACAAAGAGGTCATTTTAGCTGAGAAGAAACAAAATGTCCTAAACACTTGACTTAAAAATCTTATATTATCGAATCATTTTAAGATGTTGAACTATACCTTCAAAAGAGTTGGTGTGGCAAAGTCAACTACCTCCACAAAGAGCTTTCATGCACATGGCCTAAAATTTTCATTTAGCGCTTTCCTGCATGCAGTGATGCTCACAGGAACTGAATTAAAGTTTAGCAGTTTTGCTTGTTCAGCGATTATGTGAAAGAAAATAAGAGTTCCAGTATAAACAATCTCATATATAAAAGACTGAATTAAAAGTTCCCTAAGAAATTTTGAAATTATATGGTTTGTGGTTTAGACTTGTTCTTTATTTGTAGGTGAGAACTTTCAGTAATACGGGAGCAACTTGGAGATCTAATAAGAGAAGTGAGATGAGTTCTGTGCTTTCAGAAAAAATAATCCAAGACCTGTTGAATTCAATCTAAATCTTTCTACTCACTCCAGTGGACTCAAGAGAGGCCTATCTTTTAGGAGTAGATAGATTAAAGAGTAGATATTCAGATATATAAAGTTTCTAAACCATGTACAAGATCATATTTTCATCAAAGAGAAAAAGAGAGGAGAGGGTTTTTTGTGTTTTTCTTTCCATGAATTAAATTGGACCTGTATAAAAGCTGACAGAGAATACATGATATATTTGAGGGAGAAATAGATATAAAAAGAACCCTATTCTTCCTTATTTTTCTTATTGTCTTTAAATCACTGAGATTGAGCATGGAAATGCCAAGGTGGATGTGAATGAGTCAAACTTCATGGATGACAGGCAACTGCCTCTCTGCACTTGATGAGCACCTTTTATAGCACTACACATGGAGCTTCTTCAGATGTGAGCTTGTCTGGTGTTCCTTTAACTTCTCCATGTAGTACTGGAAAAGGGGTGAGAAAAAAGGGCATATGAAATGTAGAGTTTGCAATAAGGTGAAAAAGTAGTTTGATTAAGTGTTTCTGTTATGGATGCAGAGATAAGCCTGCACATTGGCAAAAGTGTTTGATTGGTGAAATCAAGAATCAGGAGAAGGAAAATATTTTGTGTGTGTTAATATGTCAAAATGGGAAGCTATAATATATATATATTATTCCTGAGTAATTCCAGTCTTACATCAAAGGCTGAAAGATGTGTAAGAGACCATTTAATTGCTATTAATGGCAGAAGACAAAGGATATCTGCAGGCCATAAGGAAAGATCTCTTTACATCTTTAGTAAAACAAAGATTCAGTTCTTCACACAGTCAAACTTCTGAGTATCTCTTTCCATGTAAGTGGTGTGACTGAGCAATTAGATTCTGGTCTTGACATGTTCCTCCAGAGTTCTCATTCTGATACTTCTAGCAAAGTTATTTGGTTGAGATCTCTTGGCATATAAAGTAAGGCTGTATAGTGAAAACCAAAATCTTGTGAGAATCATCAGATGGAAATCTTATACATGATTTTGCATTTTTTTCCAATTTATGCAAGCTCTTTACATTGGCTGAAGGAACACCATTTAGTTATTATTTGTGTGACAGAATTTTTTAGTGTGCATTCTGGCAAAAGGAGGAAGAAACTGCTCCCTCCCATGAAGTTTTAATTAGGGATAATTTTCAGAGCTCTGTTTTTTCTTGGTGTTTGAGCTGAGACTACTGAAAGAAGTGATTTTCCTGTGTCATTGACCTACTATGGATTCTCTCAAGGGTATACACTGTATAAATGAACACACTCAATAGAGCTCTATGTCACTACTTTTCCTTCTATCAGAAAGTTGCCTTTAAAAGGCCAAAATACCAGGTACTTCTTGACAAAAGGACAACAATAGAATATCCTCCACAGCTTTTTACCAGAGCTTGAAAGATACGAAAGCATCAGAGATAAATAAAGAAGCTAGCTGGAGTAAAATGTCAAGGGTAGAACAGAAGGGGATGCACTAGATTCTAGGTAGTAATAACCACAAGTGGAACAGCCATCAGGCAGCTGTTCCATGCTATTTGTATAGCAGTCGTTTGAAATGCTGGACATGCTTGAAAACTGTTGACAATATACCCCCCATAACTCAGGGTTGTTGTTTGGGGTTTTTTTTGTGTGGTTTTGTTTGTTTGTTTGTTCTGTTGTGGTGGTTTTATCTGTGTCTATTTTTATTGGTTTAGAAAGGCAGAAGAAAATATCTTATTCTCTAATCTTGAGATAATAACACCAAATTACATTTAAGGAACTGTGGTTTCTCAAGTTTTAAAGTGAATAAAACCATGTGAATCTTAACTTTCATTTACATTAATTTACACAAAGTGATTCTGGGTTTATATTTCATGTACAATCTCTTTTATTGATAGTTTTAGTGCAGGAAAAATGCAAAGAGATTCTCTTAGGTTTCCTGCATTACACATGGACTGTTTATCATTCATGAGCTGTCTCAGGACCCCTCTTTGAAAGGAAATAGAAATTATACTAACTTCTATCATTCAGGGACCATGTTGCTGTCTTTTGCCTCTTTACAAATTCAAACTTATTAATTCACCCAGGGAAGCAAGAACTCTGACTCCAGCTTAATTCCTCCAAGTCCTCCATCTGGAAGAGGCAAGTTGCATGCATAAGGCCTCTGCTTTCTCTTTCCATTCTTGTGAATCTGCATCCAACTTTTAGAAAATTGCACGTAGACAAGTGTAGAAATGTTAAGTCTTCCTTTCTCCTTAATCATCTGAACAGCTATGACAGCTAAGGAACAATGCAGTTCATATGGCTAGAATTTAGTTTAACTAGATGAACTTTGACAGGGAAATTAAAAAAAAATAAATGATAGAGAAGGTGATTTTAGAATTGTCAGTTTGGCAAACTGAAAGTATTCTACCATGACAGTATGCTTTGCCAATTCTGATTTCAGAGAAACCTGAAGAGTACAGTTCTGAAAGTCCTTGAATTTCTGCCAGTTTAGTGGTACAGATGGGGTGATGAAGCATCTCAGTTTCCATCTAGTGAACTAGATAGCTGGCCAGACTGGTTGCCCTGTGAACAAGAGCATTACAGATGCACCGTAGATACTCTAGGGTTCTGAATTAAAATTGAAAATAATGTGGGAGCACAAAACCAAAATAAATCATTCTGAAGATAGCTTGGGAGCTTCAATATGTTAAAGTTTTCCATGAGTAGGAACAACTTCTCTGAATGCTGCCCTACTTAGGAATGAAGAGTCCTGTACTTGAAATTATGTAGAATAAATCCGTGTCTTTACAAGAAATGTGAAGAGCAATTTTGAATATGTGGGAACTCTGGTGTAAACAAACCAAACTGCAGGAAATTATTCTTTCTTTACCAAGTGATAACTGTTATTTTGGTGAATAATTATCTTTCGCATGGTATTACTCTTATATCTATAAACTCTTGCTCCATATGGACTTGCATAAGGTTTGCTCCATCAGACTCCATTAAGGAAGGAGTTCAGAGTTCTGCACAGAAAGCAAAGATGATGTTGTTTCAGGGAAAAATACAAAACTAAAAGAGATGGAGGTGTAGTGGCCACCTGTTAGTGTACGTCTCACTAGACTTGCTAATAGAAAATGTCATGTTTACTCCTAAAGAAACTTTTTGCCACTACTGTATAATAACTTAATTAGAACATAGTTCTTACTTTTACAAAGGCAAAATGTCTTTTATTTTTTTAAATAGGAAATTAGTTAAATTAAAAGCATTATTTAGGTGAAATATGTTTCCATCTCTTAATAAAATATTATCTCCTTTTTCAAACTGAAGTCAATGTCCTTTTACAACTCCATCTGGTAAATAACTGTTTTGTTCAAAGACTTTTGTAAATTTCCAGTGTGCTGGATGTAAACTGGAATGATTAAAACAGAATTGTTTGTGTGGGTCTTTGTAGATAAAATTTCAAGCCCACAACAAGCAACTGAGAAAGTTTTGACAAGGGATTTCCTTTGGCTATCATAACAAAGACTATTGCAAAATATTTCAAGATTAAATTAACAGCACTGGATGTTTTCCTTGTTAAAAAGAAAATTCTGTGTAGTATGCATAAGTTCAGAGGTTGCTGAGGTTGTTGCAGAGACACACAAATTTGTATGCTTATTGTAAACAACAGATAATAGTGACTTTTTATTTTCTATAGTAAATATATTAATTTAATCAGATCCGAAAGCATTTCTTATGTAATTTATATCTTGATCTATTCAAGGCCAAAGGTTTTGGGATTTTTCAGGCTTTTTTCAAATTCATATAACCAAAGAAGGGCACGGTTGGAAAGAACGTTAGAAGTTCACTAGTCCACCTTCTTCATGACTGAAATTAATTTTTATTAAAACAGATGTTGTAAATAATTCCAATTTGCATGTGTAATGTTAGAAAATTTGAGCCTGACATTTTTTCTCTAGCTGTTAAAAAATTGCTAATATTATGTGATAAGGATGGGTAACTAGAATACACAGCAAAGTTTTTTTTAAACTAAGACACTAGTCTTAGGAAGTCTCTTTTTCTTTTAACATTACATTTTCTGGGACATCTCAGAAAGTGAAGGTAGAGCATGTCTGTGCAACACAACAGAGTGTGCTGCACACTGAGCCATCTCTAAAATCAAAAAGCACAGCAGCACTGGTTTTGCAACACTTGCAGAGAAACTGCAAGTGATAAACTCCATGTTGCATAAAGTTTTGAACATATCTAGAATATCTCCTCAGACCAAAACATTAAAGTCAAGCTCTAATGTGTCTTTCATTCAGGCTGCTGAAATCTTTAATTTAGGCTTGAGTTCTTCTAGTCCTTGCCCCTAAATTGTCTTGTCTCTTGTTTCAGGATAGAGAAATGAGTGCCTCCTTAGGTTTCTTGCACCATATTAGTGCGTTTGAGTGGGTGAAGCTTCACCTAGTCTATTTCAAGTACCTAAGGATCCTTCTGTCTTTACAAACCCCACACTGAAATTTCTTACACATTTAATTTTACAGCAGGATTTGTCAGCCTCAGCAGTTCTCAACTCCCACTTTACAACTTGTCAAATGATTACCGAGACATTAAAATAAAAATTAAATATATCCCTGGAGTTTTACTTTTTTTGTTAAAAGGAAGCTGAAAATTAGCTTATTCATGTCAATAATAATAATAAAAAGTTAACAAATTAACATGCCAAAAAGAAAAAGAACAAAAGAAGCGCAGTGAATTGCTAACTTGCTAAAAAGGCTGAATACCACATGTAAAATTATAATTATTAGAACGGAAAACTATACTTTTTGTGACATAATGTCCACTCAGGCTTCTCTGACTAAAATGACTTATGACTTTATGAATGACTTATGACTTTATGAATGCAAAGTTGAGTGACTATGAAAGAGCTTGCAAAATATTTTTGCATTTGCTCTGTCAGACAAAACAGGCCTTGCTCTCTTTCCATCTCAAAAATAAAATAAACACCCAACTTATTTTTTGAGAATTCTGAGAGTAAAATCATTTATTCTGGTGAGCCTTTCCAACTTTAAAGTAGGAAGGACTATGTAAGAAACAAGAGACTCAGAGAAAAGCCAAAAAATCATGTTTATATGAAGTAAACAAGCTAGAGACTCAGAAGACCTCAGTCCAAGCTTTTAACAACTACTCTTCTCCTTTAACTGCAACATAGAGCTATCAGTGTCTCTTCTAAACAAGAAATGAGTGAAGAGAAAAAGAGTGTTTTTCTCTTTGAAACTTCACAGACCCATCACCTAGTGATTTCAGTCTTGGCAAATTGATGTCAGTGTACATTGATTTAGATATTCTTGTTGAAAAAAATTACATGCTAAAGCAAATGTCCAAGACCCTGAGTTAAAAAACCCAACATTTGTTACTATGATACCTTCTTTTAGGTCCACAGTTCACATTACATCAAGTTCTTCTTTTTTGTTTCTTTTTTTTCTCTCTCTTTTTATCAGGTAGGAGAAAGAAAATGGTCTAAGTGGTACTTGAAAGGTGAAAGAACACGGTATGAAAAGCAATTCACTCAGGTAACAAGAAGTAACGCAAAAGTACTTTAAAATAATATGATCAAAATAATTTGCCATAAAATTTTTTGCCCAATCAGCTACTGGGGGAAACAGTTCACTAAAACAGCTGTTGCAAATAACTTCTCTTACTGCTTATGGGAAATACACGAAATTTTGCTTTTTCCCCATATAGACTTACTTTTCTAAGGATCCCCTCATCATCACCCTGAATAATCCCATTTTGTCTGAGAACTGAAGCAGCTCTGTCAGATCTCACTGAAACAGCTGCTGGATGTCATCTCTGAAGTTTACTCTGGGTCAGTATGCAGGCACTGCTGGATTTGCCTGACTGATCAGGCACATCTATGACAGGCAGTTCAGGATTAGAATAATTTTCCCTGCAAGGTTTTAACCTCTATGAATATTGAAGTATTTGAAACCATAAACAGAGTGCAAAAATGGAAGCAGCACAGCCAGGAGGTTTTTCAGTGAATGTCTCCTGTGTCTGACAATGGACTTCTGTTCTACTATACCTGCAGTGTGAATTGGACCTTCGTCGGCAACCAATGAAACCTCAAAGAAGAAAAGTCTCAGAATGAATAATCTGATGTGTAAGAGGGTACAATCTCCAATTACATTTCTCAGCATTCCGGGATCCATGACCTGCATCTCAACTGTGCTTTCATTTGAGTTCACAGAGTATTCTTCCCCTCACTGACGATAGTAATGCAGTCTTTATATCTTTCTGCTCTTCAGCTACCTAGTTTCAGAAGTTGCATCAGAAAACAGTATCTTTGAAATCTGTCTTCTGTCAGTATATGTAATTAATACTAAATTATATCCTTTCATAATATTATTATACCAAATCAATGTTAAGAAATCAAAACTTTAACATCTCTGTATTATATAAACTTCAGTTCATATTTTTGCATGGTTCAACATTAGGGGCAAGAAGTATTTAGAATAATGAACAGAGACAACCTTATCTGTAGAAAGTATAGGCACATAAATTTGAGAAACCTAGGTTAAAATAAGTCTTTATTAGATGCACTCACTAGAATACAGAGCAGTTGACTCAATACCTGTATACATATATGAGAAGTAGCACCACAAAACCCATAGGATTGTTAGCAAGTAGACTACTATGTTTGTTATTAAGATAGGAAGAAATCTATATTGAGTCTACAGGCCCTAGGGGGAAAAACCATCCTTTGAAATTGTCTAGTCTATAAACTCAGGCTATAGCAAAAAAAGCTGGACAGACATTATGGCACCATCTTATCAAGTGGTTGCCAAGGTAACCTTGAATGAATGTGCAAGAACAGGACAACTCATCACTTTCCTAGGATGTAGGGAGCACACAGAGGGACTATCACAGTTTAAGGAAGTCTGCTGGTTACAGTGGAGTGAGCAGGTAGTTATACAAACCTAGTTGCATGTCCTAAGTTGTGTTGGAATAAATCTAACACACGCAACCTGCTGCTATTAGTAATTTTTAATTTTGTCCTTACCATTGGGATGAAACAAAATAAATAATTTAATAAAACCAAATAAATTGATACATAATATTTTTATTGAAATGTAAATGTAGTGCATTCAAAGCTAAAAGTACGAATTATTGTTTAATATTCCTGCACAATATATATAAGAAATCTATACATTTTCACCTCTTATTTAGTTCCAAATCTGTGTAAATTTTGAGGAATTAATTCTGATCTTTTTCACTGGAAGTGTATAAAAATCACTAGTATTTTAATCTAGCTTAAATTTCTATTCTGAGATACAAAACTAAGTATGGTGATATGGTAAATATACATCTTTTTCTTTAGAAATGTAGTGTAAGGCTTATGAATAGGTATGACTTAAATGTTTATTGAAACTATATCAAGACTTTTGAATTGTAAGTCATGCATTTCTAATAGCTCTGTCACAGTATTACTGGGTGTGCTCAAATCATAAAGCAGTATAATATACATAGATCAACACACTAACTGAATTCAAACCCATCTTGTAACCTTTAATTCTCTTTGGTTTTGATATTTTTTCATGTATATCTGGCTTTCTGGAAAACTGAAAGTACTTCTTTAAAAAGTGGATATCTGGCACAGTACACACATTTTTAAATGGTTATAATTCTGAAAAAAGCATAATGTTTTAAAACACACTTGAAATCAAATCTTAGATAAGATCATTTGTGTTAATAAGGTTGTATTTGCACATTGGTGTGTATAAGATATGTAATGCTAATGAAATGAGCTCTTTTGTCTTGAGCTTTGCCTTAGATGATTTTGTCTTTAGAATTGGCTTGCACTGAAACAACTCAAGGAGCAGGCAGCATAAACTCAGGTCTCACTGAAAAAGTTTGAGTAGGCCTATTCTGCTTTAATATTTGGGCAAGACCTATAAAACAAATGCTGGGTTCAGAGGCGTTGTGCTAAGTGAATGTATGATGACAAAAATTATCCTTTCACTGTGGAAATACCAAATTGCTGCAGAGGCTCCCTTGTCAGTGTGCACATCTTTCATTGTGGCTTGCTGCCTCTGAGCTGAGCAGAGCTACTTGACTTGGAGCCTGTACTGTACCCAAGAAGCAATAGCTGGCCATGCCCTGTAAGAGGTTCATGTCTCTACTTGCCTTTTAACTTAACCTGAACTCCATGCCCTTCAGAAAAGAGAGGTAAAATGTGATTATAGTCAATTGTTGAAAGGAGATGTAGTTAAGCTTTTCATCAGAATAACAGGAAAAGGGCTGGGACTGGGGGAGAGAGAGGCTACATTGATGGTACTATTGCGTTTCTCCTAAGCTACCCTTACAATGTGCTTGTTGCTTTTCTTTATGAAAACTCACTTAGCATTTATCTCATGCTGATCTGCTTGGAATTGCTAGCTCCTGAAAGGATAAACTAAGAACTGAGAAAGAAGTCAGTTAATGTAATTTCTTTATAAATTATGAAAGCAGCTGTGACTTATTTCTGTGAAAATATGGAGAAATAGCTGCTTATATATAAGACTGTGAAAAGTGATTCCATAGCTCTGTTTCTGTGGAAAGACAGTGTCATAGCATGAATCAGTTGTGGTATCATTCCTCAAGCAGCTTCAGTGCAGCAGTAAAGGTATAAAAATACACCAGTCACCATCAGGGTTGACAAAGAAGTGATAGGAAAAATCTGTCAGAATTAAAGACCTCTGTAACATACACTAAAGGGGTTTTTGCAAGAAAAAGTCTGGTCATCATTCATGGTTGTTGTTGTTGTTGAAAAAACATAGTAAATAATTTGGAAGGAAACAATGATTTTTCACAATTCTCTACTTCAAAATCAAAATGGGCACAAATTACTTTCATACATTATGTCAGTATTCTGAAGCTACATTTTAATAGCAGATTGTCACTCTTTCTCTATGTTTCTCCTTTCATTATATCTAATTATTTCTTAGGTTAATGAGAACTTAATTTCTACTAAATATTTCAAGATAATAGTTCATGCACACATTATTGCACAAAAAGCAGAACATTTACAATATCAACTGATTCCTGTCAGGAACACCTGACAGCATCACAGAAAAAAACATGAATCAGCTTTGGACAAATTGTTTTCAGGTCCCAGGAGAGCTCATAGAAATTAATGAACTGCTTGCACATATTGTAGAGAATAATGCTTTGGTCAGTTAAAAGAAATTAATCCCACCTTGTTTAATAAATTTGCTCAGGTAAATTAAAAAGATGTTTGGTAAATTATCTTATTCCTCAAACTGAAAATATGGTCACATTCACAAACATAATGAATTTGAGTATCTTCAGGCAGATGTGTGGGTTTGGGTTTTATTTGATTGGTTTATTTGGTTTCTTTTTTCCAGTTATATTGAGTTAGATAATTTAAACTAGAAGGAAGCAAATAGAGTTATAGTACGTATCAATTTCTCAAAAATATCTGTTAAAGCAAGTGAAAGAGAGCTTATGACTGAAAGCAGAATTTGAGCAAAATCAATCACACATTCTCACACTGATGATAATAGTAGGTTTGTCATACATTAGTTCCTGGTGGATTCAGGAAATATTTAACAAGATTTCAATGAGATACATATAAGAATAATAGGAGTATATGGAAAACTATTTACAAATTACATGGGAACGGGTGGGGGGGGGGCATCTTAATATCCCCAGATTTGTTTTTTCTGTAACTACTTTGGCCAATGGAAAAATATGCTGTTTGGCCTTCTCCCATGCAGCACATACCACCTACTGGCCAAAGGGATATTCTGTACCATAGGGCATCATGCCCAGGTTATAAACTAGGAGAGTTACCCAGCTGGGACCAATTGCTGCTCAGGGACAGGTGAGCAATTGTATTGTGCATCACTTACTTCTCTTCTGTTCTGGTATTCTCTCTCCCTCTCCTTATCATTACAATTATTATTATTAACATTCTTAGAATATTCTTAGAATATTTTGCTTCTATTATTAAATTTTTCTTCTCTCAACCCACAAGGATTGCCTTTTCTTTCTGATTCTTCCCCAAACTGGGGGTGAGGTGGGGTGGGGGGTAAACTAGCAAGTGGCTCTGTGTTACTTGTTTGCCCAGTGGGATTAAATCATGTCAGTCATTTTGTAGCCTATGGTTTTAACTTTGTTGTTTCACAGGTGAGGGGAGCCTAATGTATTGATTTGGGTTATTTTTTTACATAGCAATATTGTTTCAAGCTTTGCATTTTGGTGGGTTTTTGTAATGTGCAGATTTTACTATTATTTTAATTAGCTCGATAAAAATATGCTAGTGCTGGGTAGCTTAAGTAAAAGTCTTGGAAACTAGAATTCCACACAGGCTCTGTATATGTAGCTATTGGCAGTCTAAAATAGGAATAGTTAGAGCAACTTGATGTCAGACTGCATTAGAACGGTCTGAAATCATTTTCCTGGCCTGCCACTGATCTCTTCCTGGTGGTCCTTAAACACCAGCAGATCTCCTGAGTTATGCCTATGACTTTGTGAATGACCAGAATAGTAATGTCCTCTTCTTCAACACAGTTGTCACCTGCCTGCCCTGCCCTGCCCTGTTGCCTACATGAACATATAGATTCTTGCATGCCCCAAATGACATTTTAGCCAGTCCTTGAATTAATCTGTGCATTTGCAATACAGGAAGCTGGGCAGGATAATTTTGAGATTAGCTGTAATGCTATTCCCCACTGCAAACCCCCTCAGCTCTGTGGCTGCATTGCGTTGATTTTCCATCTCAAAGGGATCTGTGGGCATAAAAGCATTCAGGTATGGGATGTTCAGGTACTATAATAATGGGGAATACATGCACCTTTATAAAAAGTAATATAAATGCATTATTTATAAAGCAACAGGACACTGAAGAATAAGATAATAGAAGCAAAGTGAACAGCTACAAAAGTCCTCCATTGCCTCTTTTTTCTTTCTTAGAAAAACAATACCACTGAAGCTATGATGATTTGTGCTATCTATTACAGCAACTGCATTTGAGAAATATTTAGCAAGAGCAAACCACAAATGCATAGCCATAACTATAAATACCACCAAAGTAAACAGAAAGCTCATGTTGTTTAATAGCAAGTCTCCAAACAGACAGTTTTCCTAACTGAAAAACTTGGTTTCCCTATTATTGAATTTCTGCCCAAGAAATATTATACCACTAAAACTGCTATGTGGAGTTTTGTCCAAGACAAAAAGATCATTACATATTGGGATGAAATTAATTCTCTATCCCTTGGAAATATCTTGTTTCTTAAATGAGAGTGTATCATGTTGAAATGTGTATATAAAAGCAGTGTGATTTTGATTTAGCTGAACAATAAGTTGTCTGAGTTTTTATGAATCTCTTTTGACAGTAAAATAAAAGCATTCAGTGAAATAACAGATTTTAGAAAAGTGGCCACTTTTGTAACTAAAATTATTGATTTAAAAATCAATTTACTTTTAATTGCAATAACTTTCATTAGTACTGTGTTCTTTTAATAGTTCATATCAATGCTGCATTTGTACACAAATTTTGACTTTATAAAAAATATTTTCACTGTAGTTTGTGCAATGTTACCTCTTTTAGAACTAAAGAAGGAATTAAAAATGTCAAATATCACATGGATTCATGGATTCCTCCCAGTAATGTTTCTGTTATTTACTCATACAATGTGTGCAGAAGCTAAAGTTTAGCATTACTGAATAATCTATATAATACAGCCCTCAGAGTTTGAGAAATATCTGTTTATGGGTATAAAACATTTCATTAAGAGTCTTTGGCAATTTTTTCCAAAACAAAGGGTACCTTCATAGGGTCAGAAAATATCTATGTTCTTTACATAAAATACACAATTCACACAAAAAATACACAGCCCTGCAAATGTTATAACTGGTGTTTACTCCGTCAGCTCAACTAACTTTACAAATAATTTTGACAAGTCACTTCAAAATGGTGTCTGAATATCTGACATAAAACCAAGACAAATATCTAATTCTGCATGTGATGTAAATTAAGCTGTAATTAAAATATTTTTAAATTTATATTAAAAATGAAGATAAAGTATTGTC
>NW_008690897.1:0-8002 GCF_000695815.1 Acanthisitta chloris | reverse complement strand
TAACTGGTAATGGGAATGATTTGTGGACAGTGATAATGAAATCACATTCTGGCTCCAAAGAATAAGGGCGAGGAGATGATTGGTTACTGTGACTGAAGTTTGGATGGTTCTACATTTAAAAAAACAAAAAGAAAGCAGGTGAGAAAGTGTGCCTCTTGACAGACAGAAGGTCATAGACAATTCGGGCGGGGGGGAAGATGTGTCGTTTCTATTCCTACACTTTGGTAATGTTTTCTTAGCAAAAATTTCATAAGTTAATATATGATAAGAACTTTTACTGCATGCACATTAGAGAGAAAAACTGAGCATCAAAAGACTGTCTCTTAGAGTGTAACTAAAATGGCAGCTAAGGAAAAACATGAATTAGTGCAGCAATAAATTTACAGAGCTTCAGAAAAAAAACAAACAACAAAACAAAGAATACATGGAGGATTTAGTTCAGAATGATAATGCAAGTGGAAGCATAAAAATTGCCACATAGGAAACTGTTTCCAAACTGTGGAACATGTTAGTTTAAGACATGTTTTAAATGCTGTCAGGTAGCCATGTTGAGACTGAAAAAGTCAGGGTAAGAAATCAGTAATTTGGAGGTCAGGCTAGAAACAGATGTCACAACCATTGATGTCCAATCAGACATAGTTTTAAATGGGCATGAGATTTACTTTTCAGAAATTGTGTTTCTTACATGAGCTACATTCCTTGTAGCTGTTGACTGATTAGAAAAGCCATGTATTATGTCTGTGTGGCTCTTTTATGTTTTTTTCCTATTATATAGTATAAGATCTACAAATTACAAATTGATGCACTGTTTTGTAAGGTTTCTGTATTTAAAACATGGGTTCCCTCTGTCTATATATTTGAAGTTTGCATTACAAAGGTGGTTTTGATAAAACAGCATCAAAAATGCTCGTTATTCCTCTACTTTCTTGCTCGTACATATTCAATATGAAAATACATACCTTTATTTGCACTTTAAAATATGAAAAGTCTGTGGTCTTGAAACTGAAGACCATATGCAACTTTGTGGTCTCTCAAGTGTCCTCCTGTGAAGTATAGTATTGTCTTAGCTTATCAAGCTTATTTGTTAATGACCTTAGGTTTCATATTGTGAGACAGAGAAGTGGAATAGGTGTCAACAGTTTTGGACTTAGTGGAGGAAGAAATTAATGACTTAACAACTTGGTCCTCTTTTGCACACAGAAGCATCACATCTAAGGTTCCTCTCACTCCTTGTTTTTTCTTCAGTGACTTGCAAATTAGAATGAATTATCTTTTGATAAGTTTGCCTTTGGTTTTCCTTTGGATGAAACTTATGTTCTTCTTGCACAGTAGGACCTCTCTCATAACATAGACTGATCCTGGCAATTATAAAGAAAGAACAATAAAGTGTTTCCTTAATTTTTGAATTCTGTACCTTTTTAATTGGTACACTGTGTCCTTCCCTACTGTGCAAAGTGCGGTGCAAGGTGTATAAATATTGACCCCTTATACAGAGTTGGTGTGCCATTTTAATTCTGTGTCCTTCTTTAGAAGAATAATGAAGTAACCCCTGCTTACTGTAGATGCCTCAAAATATGCAACTAAAAAGATGGGGAAGAGTTTTAATGAGCAAGATTTATGCATGGATTTTATTTAGACTATTTTTTCCTTTATTGCAAGTGGTGCATTTAACGTATCTTAAAAAAAATTATAAAAGAAACGCTGAATAAAAAAAATCTACAGCTTTGCAATTCTGGGTACTTTTAATAATTCTGAGAGAGATCAGTTAGTTTTTAAAAAGACTTGAAAAGAAAACAAGTGATGAGTTCCAATGGGTAGTGACCCATCTGTAAACAACCCTCTCTGACACAGATAGATGCTCCATGAACACAGGGAACCAAACAACCTGAAGGCAAGAAAAAGAGATGGCAGATTAATTGGTAACAGAAACAAGAAGTCACACCACTGCCACATTCAGCTTTGGGATGTAACAATGAGTGAAACTGGATGAGAGACAGAGACACATGATATAAAAGTGTCAGCAGATGTCAGACACATCTCTGAAGCACGCAGCACCATTACAGTTATCCAAAATAAAATTGCCAAGCAAGGGACTTGTTAGATACGGGCTGTGTCCCTTGGGGAAAGGATATCACCAAAGACTGAAATGAGCTGCTCTCAAGAGCTGATATATTGAAAGGATAGGGCATTGCTTTTTATGCATTCCCTGTTCTCACACATGTACATTTAAAAGATGTCTCTTTGTGATTAAAAAGTGATTTCAAAATATGGTTCTTGCTAAGGTAAACCTAATATTCATGCTCAGAAACAGACAGGTAAGAAAAAAGGAAAGCTAACCTACTCCATGATTATTTATGAAAGTGGGATATTTAGCAAGTTTTCACCTAGCTGATTAATATTATGGTGAAGTTTGCATCTGAAGAACCATAGTTTTCAATACCTCAACAATTCCCTACCCTCAAGAACATGGGTATAACAAGCAAGTGATTATCCTTCACAAATTTCTTCTCATTTTCTCATTCTTCTGAGGAGGTCAGTGAGCAAACATAAGCAACAGGCCATTCATTTAATATCTTCTGTGGGCCAGGATTGATCAAACAAAAAATAAATGAGGGAGTGTGTGTTGTGAGTAGTCATACCTTCCTTGCTTCCCTAGAGACTCCTGAGAGCTAGCATGGATACCATGCAGAGGTGTTTTTCTGTATCTGAAAGCTACAGGGAATATTCTGTTGCACTGATACACTATTCACTCTCTGAATTTTTGACTAATCTTGCCACATTTATTTGTACTTAGTAGTGAATTAAAAAAATAATATGTGATCATCAGTTATTAGACGTAGGCAAATTGATACCCTGAAACAGCTGAAAATGAGTTATTTTCTATTTGCTCAGTTGATTTGTAGTAAATCAACTTGATACATTTTACAAGGGTTTTCCCTGTTCCTGGTAGTTTTTTGCTGTAATTTAAGCATATGATTGAAAGCAGGTGAGTGTGTTTATGCATAGAAAATGAATCAAAACTAGACCTGAAAAAAACACAAAAGGCCTTCTGTAGGCCAGTGTTTTACCATAACTGCTGATGTATGGCTATGTGGTCATGCCTCTCCTTTTATTAAAATCCTATTTACTTCAGGGAATCAATAATGCCATACAGTACCTGTGCTCTTCTGTTGAGATTTCATCACATGTCAGTTACTGAATGGGATCAGCTTTTGCATGGCAGAAAGATAGTGTGAATTTAGTTTTGCACTCTGAGCAGAATAAATTTTTTTTACATGGCAGCCACTGTGGGTCTTCAGTCTGCCTTAATCCTAATTCCACACTTATGTGGGAGATACAGAGCAAAGCATTTGCAATTCAGATATGGGCCAAGTTTGTCTTAAGGATCTTGCTGGGACAGGCCTGTCCCTCATAATGGAGTAGCCCATCTCTGTGCAGTGACTGTAGGAGACAACAATCTCTAAGCCTGGTCTCCCATCGAACTGCAGGTGAAGATTGTTTTGCTCTTGCTCTTTTTTTTGACTCCTGCAGAAGGGATGTCAGTGGAATTGGTCCAACAGATTAATTCTTCAATACAGAGGCATGTTTAGAAAGGAAAATGTGTGATGTTGTGGTATGTTTTTGACCATGCTCAGAACTGAAGGCCTTTGTGAGAGTGTTTTATTGCTATGAGAGTGGCACGTGTCCTTTGAAGGCCACGTTCCAGGTGCCCTGCAGACCAACTGGCTTATGCATCAGTAATTGCATCAGGTTTCATCAGTTTTCTGATAGAAAAGAACTGATTTTATTAGTTGATATGAAAGGCTGGCAGTCTACATCTAGACTTTTCTCTGGTTACATATTACTCCAATTTTGCTAGGGAAACTCTAATACAGGCTGTTCAAAACTATTGCTGATGTTAATCACTTGCACATCGTTCTGCCCAAACAATTGTTAGAAATCTATCAGCACTGAAATTTCATTTTAGCATTGCACATGATTTACTTAGCCATCAAGCAAAAAATGATGCTGCAAGTAAGCTGTTAGATTAATATTTTTGTTGCCTATAATATTGATATAGACCTACATTGTTATGGGTATTTGATTTTATTACATTATTCAAACAATGACATCTATGTTGTGAGATTAAGAAGTATAATACATAGGAAACAAATCAATAATGCTTAAAACTGATTGCAATTTAGTGACCAAAGGTAAATTTGGTTAAATTAGTAGTGATGATAAAACAGACACTATGTACCTACAAGCACCATCCAATTACCCTTAAATTACCTTTAAAGCTGTCCTTAGGTATTAACTTTAGGTGTTCTGGAAAAAATTAATCTCCAGTCTATGCATCTTTACTCAGTGGATGA
This sequence comes from Acanthisitta chloris, assembly GCF_000695815.1. Classification (NCBI taxonomy): domain Eukaryota; kingdom Metazoa; phylum Chordata; class Aves; order Passeriformes; family Acanthisittidae; genus Acanthisitta; species Acanthisitta chloris. The sequence continues at coordinate 3,647 of NW_008690897.1, read as the reverse complement.
ATGAAACATTGCAAATAAATGGGATGTGCAAGTTATTAAGTGGTTTTAAATCCTTGCTGGATGGTTTAAAGCTGTCCTTAGGTATTAACTTTAGGTGTTCTGGAAAAAATTAATCTCCAGTCTATGCATCTTTACTCAGTGGATGAATGAAACATTGCAAATAAATGGGATGTGCAAGTTATTAAGCGGTTTTAAATCCTTGCTGGATGTAGACTTTGAACAAAACTGGCCAAATGAAGCATACTGCCAGTGAAATCTGTTTTTAAGTTGTGCAAAGGCAAATGTGGAGGAAGTGCAGGCTCATAAAGGAGAATGCTCAATTATTCTCTCCCTCAGGCTTGTCCTGGCTGTCATTCAGCCCACAATCTACTGTTCTGCTATCTATTGTTTTTTCTCTTAAAGTAATCTTACCAAAAACATGAGTGCAATTCTCCACAGATGTCAGGGAAGATATGACAGTGGCAAATCTGTCTCTGTTTTTTTTCCCTATTGACACTGCTTTATGCATTTGAAGCAGGTGTGCAATTTTAGAGCAGCCTTGTGGAAACAAATCACAGTCCATTTGGCACAACTTCATTAGCTTCAACTGAGTTCTGTTAAGGGTGGATTTTAATACAGACCTTTTATTAATTTTTTTCACTTAATAACAGTCTTCATACTTTGCAAGTACATTTCCAATGTAGCATTGAAAGGACTCCAACGTTTTCATGTCTCAAGGGAAAAAAAAAGATTCTTTCAAACTTCGTATTTGACATAAAATATTTGAAACAGCAGAGTTAAGCAGAACGTCCCTCAAGGTCACAAATTTTATGCCTGTATCTTTGTTGGAAACTCGCCTCATGCTGCATTATGAAATAATATATACAATACAAAAAGTAGATTTTATTAAACCTACTTTGTCCAATCTTCAAATATTGCCAAGAAGAAAGCACTTCACACACAGTTGGAGTTTCATCACTGTTATGCCTATATATGTATGTACACAAATAATTACTAAGCCCATATATATAGTTATACTACCCTCAATTTGTTGTTCTGTACATTTTCTTCTGAAAATATATTTTATATAAGATTTCACATACTAGCAGCACTGCTAAAAATCAAACTACTTCTTATTTCACCAATATCATGTGAAAGCTTAATGAGTTATGAAGACTTCATACATGTTGATTAACAACTTAAACAATCATAAACATTTAGACAATAGAATTTATCACACGACTCTACTCCTATGTAGTTCTGTTTATAATGTAACGCATTTGAGTATTACTGATAAGTGTTAAAAGCTATTTTAAAGCAACTTCACTTGAAAAATCTATGAGAAATGTTGGCTGCATACCACTGTAAGGTCTGATATTTTTATCTTGACTGAAGTGATATTTATGGTATTTCTCTATGAGGAGAGTTCCATGCAAAAGTTTTACCCAAGGAGATAGTAAAATAAGATTGTGCAATCAGAGTGTTATGAATGATAATTTTTTAATGAAATTATCTCAAATTTTGTCATACTGAATGTCAGTGTCCTTTATTGGGAAAAGGGGAAGGAAGTGTTTACTTGTTTGCAGTAGTTGACTAAATGTACTCTAAATTAAAATGAAACAGAAAGAAGTACTTCTTTGGTGTGAATGCCTGTATATCTCAATATGACTTGCCAAAACAGCCAGCCCTGATGCCTGATGTTTTGTGAGTTATCTACTCCCAGATCACAAATACTATTGTTTGCTTATTTTTCCAGTTACAAATTTTATGTGATTCTTGCTAAAAATTTTACCTATGACTTCAGGTGCTTTTCAGAGTATGCAATAAATGAAAACAGAGTGTAAGATTTAATTAAGAAAAATCAAACCCACTTCAGCCCACTGTCTTAAATGTGCTATAAATGTGATAGTGTGCAATTTAATTGCAAGTGTTCAATTAGAAGAATATTATGTTGTCGGGTAGTTATCAAGATAAAGAGCAAGAAAAAAAAATAGCGTTATTATAGCACAGTATTTTTATAACTTTCTTTACACAAGTATTTCTTCTGCATTCTGCTACTGATCATATATTACATACAGGCTTCATTCTGAAAAACCAGTAGTTAAGCACAGAAGCAGTTATGCTTGTAGTCATATATGCAAGTATATACACAGATACTCAAAGCAAATGAAGTAAATTTGATCACACAGAGAAACACATAACTAAGAGCCAAATTATAGTTTGCAGCATTAATTGCAGCCTGTCCATATATAGAAACCATATGGTGGTGTATGTAACATTTATGCTCATTATACTAAAAAGGCTCCATAAAATCAACATTCAGTATTCAACAGCAGAGTATAAACACTGCATATGGCTATAGAAAACTAGCCACTGATAGCACTTTTTGCTTAATTTTTCCCTGGGGTTTTCTTAAAGGTATTTGCAGAATCTTAAAATGAACCTCTCCAGACCACAGAAGTACAGGTATAAATGAGAATTCTTTTGATTGATTAACCAATTACCACAAAGTACTGTAGTTTATACTCTACATATTAACAGGCATGTTATTAGGTGGTGGAGGGAATTAAAGAACTATAAATACATCAAATGGAATAAGTATGCGCAGTTAAATAAAAATATTTTTTGGAAGTAATATTTTTCTGGTTTGCCATGTATGTTTTGTGATTTGGTAAGACAAGGATGTTAACTTCTTTATTTACTTATAACTGTGTTTGCCACTTTTGCTTTCATTGCATTCCTTGTGACTCTTCTGGGTTTTTTTCTACTTGGCTTGCATCTTTGGATCAATGTCTGTGGCAGTGCTCTGATGTAATCCATTGGTTTCTCTTAACAGGATATGAATGCATGGATAGAGTGTTGCTGCTGCAGCTTCACACAGCTCTATGGATAGTTTTATGTCAAAAGTCTTTTCTTCAGGCCAAGTCTCAGTTCTCCTTGTGAAGGTGACTCTTTTAGCAGTAGTGTCTGTGATGCCAAGCAAGTGCAGAAGTTGATAAATTTAATGTTGTCTTCATTATGATATAGACTCATTAAAATTATGAGATATTTGAAAGTATCATATAGTTTTTTAATCCTTTCATTACATTCAATGTGTTTGGGAACTAGACCCTACTTGCCATACCAGGACACAGACAACTGCTAAAGAAGCTTGTTGAAGCTGAAAATTTGGCTTCTTGATGTCTAGGGAGATGCTGATTGGTATGGATTTCTAGGTCATAGAAATGTTGATATATTTTGAGAAATTAAACTTCAGAACTTTAGAGATCAATACACTAAATAACACCTTCCCTTAGAAATAAAATTAAAAATAAGAGAACACCCTAAAGGCAATTTGACCCTCAGATAAACACAGAAAATATTATTGGCCTAGAAATCTTGTAGGAATAGATAAGTATTCTTTTATTTCTTTTGTGTACACATATTGACTGTTTATTGTAAGTGTAGCTGCATATAAGTTTCAGACTAATTTAATTAAAACTGAAGATGGTGAGTAAATATCTACAAATCCACATGTGGAATATTGTCTCCTTTTAAAGCAGAATACTGCCATTAATTTGGTGACATCACTTTTTATTTGCAGCATCTGCTCATGTTCTAAGCAGAATGATTTTAAGTAACACAGAGTTGAATATATTGTTTTATATTTTATGACATTATTATAAAAA
>NW_008690896.1:0-2656 GCF_000695815.1 Acanthisitta chloris | reverse complement strand
GGGGAGGGACAGATGGACATGGGGATGGTGGAACCACGATGTCCACCCCACCCCACCTCCTTCTCACCTGGTTCCTTGCGCTCGTTGGGCACGAGGCAGCGCACGAAGTGGGGGTGGGTGGTCTTCAGGTTGGCCATCAGCTTGTTGAGGTTCTCCTGGAGAGGAGACATGAGCTTGAGCACTGGGAGGAGTTCTGGGCTGGTGGGACTACCCTCCATGCCACGGGGGTTGTCCTCTCCCTGCCCCAGGCTGCGCAGGTCCCTCACCCTGTGCAAGGCTGAGACTGTCTGGAAGGAAGAACCTTTCTTCTTGGCTCCTTTGCCCTTCCCACCATCACCTCCTGTGGAGAAGATGAGGTGAGACGTGACCCAAAGTCAACCCTGGTGGGCAACTGTCTTCTCCCCCCACCCATCACCCACCGGCGTCGCCCCCGGTGTAGCTGGAGAAGAGTGTGGCCAAGAGCTTGAGAGCAGATTTCTGGTAGAGTCCCACCACAGTCTCGTTGAGAGGGTCCTTGTTCTTCTCCAGCCACCCCAGGATGTTGTAGTCCACGGTTCCGGCGTAGTGGGTGAGGGAGAAATGAGCCTCAGCTTTGCCCTTGATGTTCCTCGGCTTCCCAAAGTTGTTGGACTTGCCCAAGTGGTTGTCGTAGAGTTTGGCCTTGAAGGTCATGTCTGAGGCCTTGGGGAACATGCATTCCTCCTCCAGGATGGACATGATCCCCATGGGCTGAGGAGGAGAAGACTTTGTTGGCCACAGAGAACACCAAGGATGACCTCAAAGTCTGTGGTGGCTCCTCCCTGAGGGTCTGCAGGGGATGGATCCTCCTCCCTCAGCCCCTGGAGGTCCTGGGGTGGAGGTACCTTCTCGATGAGGTCAATGCAGGCCTGGAGGTCCATGCCGAAGTCGATAAACTCCCACTCAATCCCCTCCTTCTTGTACTCCTCCTGCTCCAGCACGAACATGTGGTGGTTGAAGAACTGCTGCAGCTTCTCGTTGGTGAAGTTGATGCAGAGCTGCTCGAAGCTGTTGAACTGGGGCAGGAGAGAAAGGGGGTGGGGGAGGTGGAGGGGTCAACTCAACACCCAATGGGGCCAATGGGCTCAACTCAACACCCAATGGGGTCAATGGGTCAACTCAACACCCAATGGGGTCAATGGGTCAACTCAACACCCAATGAGGTCAATCTGAGATCCAATGGGGTAACACAACACCCAATGGGATCAGTGAGGTCAAGCTGAGACCCAATAGGGTCAATACAGCACCAAGTGAGGTCAGTGAGGTCAACACAACACCCAGTGAGGTCAACACAACACCCAACAGGATCAATGGGGTCAACTCAACACTCAACAGGATCAATGGGGTCAATCTGAGACCCAAGAGGGTCAACTCAACACCCAATGAGGTCAGTGGGTCATTCTGAGACCCAACAGGACCAACTCAACACCCAATGGGGTCAACACAACACCCAGTGAGGTCAACACAGCACCCAGTGATGTCAGTGAGGTCAACACAACACCCAACAGGATCAATGGGGTGAATCTGAGACCCAAGAGGGTCAACTCAACACCCAATGGCGTCAACACAACACCCAGTGAGGTCAACACAACACCCAACAGGATCAATAGGGTCACCTCAACACTCAACAGGATCAATGGGGTGAATCTGAGACCCAAGAGGGTCAACTCAACACCCAATGGGGTCAACACAACACCCAGTGGGGTCAACAGGGTCCACTCAATACCCAGTGGGGTCAGTGGGTCAATCTGAAACCCAATGGGGTCAACTCAACACCCAATGGGGTCAACACAACACCCAATGGGGTCAACTCAACACCCAATAAGATCAATAGGATCAACTCAACACCCATCAGGGTCAACCCAAAGAATCCAACATTCCTCTCCAGCTCACCATGACTCCACAGTAGACCCACCCAAGCCCCAACTGGCCCAGCCCAACCCCTCCCAGGAGCCCAACCCCACCCATCTGGGCCTCACGTCGAAGATCTCGAAGCCGGCGATGTCCAAGACGCCGATGAAGTATTGTCGCGGCTGCTTGGTGGCCAGGGAGTTGTTGATCCTCACCACCATCCAGTTGAACATCTTCTCGTAGACAGACTTGGCCAGGGCCCCGATGGAGTAGTAGACCTGCTGGACACTCTGCCCCTTGGTGACGTACTCGTTGCCCACCTTGACCCGCGGGTGGCACAAGCCCTTGAGGAGGTCGGCGGAGTTGAGGCCCATCAGGTAAGCTGATTTGTCAGCGTCTGGGGGGAGGAGATGACACGTGGGCAGGTGTCACCTCGGCTCGGTGACCGCCAGGGACGTGTCCTCCGCCTCGTGCTGACACACCTTCGGTGCCGTCAGGCTCTGCCTGCTCCTCCCTCTGCTTCTGCTTGAACTTCATGTTGCCGAAGTGCATGATGGCTCCCGTCAGCTTGTACACTCCGGCCTTCTCCTCCGCCGTGAAGCCCAGCACGTCGAAGGCACTCTGGGGGGAGACGGTCATCCAGGGAGCCAGCCAGCCATCCATGGAGTCATCCAACCATCCATGGACTCAACCATCCATGGACTCATCCAGCCATCCATGGACTCAACCTTCCATGGACTCATCCAACTATCCATGGACGCAAACATCCATGGACTCATCCAGCCAT
>NW_008690895.1:0-1419 GCF_000695815.1 Acanthisitta chloris | reverse complement strand
AACTGGGAATTGTCTTAATCCCAGCCAGGAAAATCTTTGGAAAATCCATGAGATTTTTCCACCTTTTTCCCAGGGATACCCAAAGGGAAAAAATCAGGACTTGAGGAAGGAAAGAATTCCAGTTTTTAGGGATTTAAGGTAATTTTGGAGAGAAAAATTGGAGTTGAGTGGGAAAAAAATTCAGTTTGGGGCTAATTCCTAAATTTTTGGGGGAGAAAATCTCATTTTTGAGGCTTATTCCCACAGTTTTGGGACCTAAGCCTCATTTTCCAACACAATTCCCAAATTTTTGTGCACAATTCTCACATTTTTGGGACCTATTCCGCATTTTCCATCACCATTCCTAAATTTTTGGGCCCAATTCCCTCATTTTTGGGTTCAAATCCTCATTTTCCATCACCATTCCCTAATTTTTGGCTCAAATTTCCTCATTTTTGGCACCAATCCCTCATTTTCCGCACCATTCCTAAATGTTTGAGCACAATTTTGGGACCAAATATTTCATTTTCCACCACCGTTCCCTAATTTTTGGACTCACCATTCCTAAATTTTTGGGCCCAATTCCCTCATTTTTGGGTTCAAATCCTCATTTTCCATCACCATTCCCTAATTTTTGGCTCAAATTTCCTCATTTTTGGCACCAATCCCTCATTTTCCGCACCATTCCTAAATGTTTGAGCACAATTTTGGGACCAAATATTTCATTTTCCACCACCGTTCCCTAATTTTTGGACTTAATTGTTTTTGGGTCCGGTCCAAATCCTCATTTTCTGCCACCATTCCCTCATTTTTGGGTCCAAATCCTCTTTTTCCATACCATTCCCACATTTTTAGGACCAAATCCCTCATTTTTCACCACCATTCCCAAATTTTTGGCTCCAGTTTCCTCATTTTTGGCTCCAATCCCTCTTTTTTTGGCTTCATTCCCTAATTTTTGGCTCCATTCCCTAATTTTTGGGCCCAATTTCCTAATTTTTGGCTCCAATCCCTCATTTTCCAGCCTCATTCCCTCTTTTCCATCCCATTCCCACCCCAACTCTTCCCAGCTCCGTAACTTTTCCCTCTTTCCCATCCCTCATTCCCAACTTTACCTCAGCATTCCGAGGCCCAATGTCCTCTTTTCCCATATTTCCAACATCCTTGGGATCCTCCTTGGAATTCTCCTTGGAATTCTCCTCTGGACCAACATCCTTGGGATCCTCCTCGGAATTCTCCTTGGAATTCTCCTCTGGATCCTCCTTGGAATTTTCCTCTGGAACCTCCTTAGAAATCTTGGAATTCTCCTCCTGATCTTCCTTGGAATTCTCCTCCTGATCTTCCTCTGGATCCTCCTTGGAATCCTCCTCCCGATCCTCCTTGGAATTCTCCTCGGAATTTTCCTCTTCCAAACTCTTCCTCCACTTCTCCTTCCATACCTGG
>NW_008690894.1:41611-45721 GCF_000695815.1 Acanthisitta chloris | reverse complement strand
TAGCAACTTTTCAATATTTGAAGGGGGTACAGGGAAGCCGGAGGGGGACCATTTGTTAGGAACTGCAGTGATAGGACAAGGCGTAATGGGTTCAAACTGAAGGAGGAAAAGTCTAGGTTAGATGATATTGTCCTTGTTGTCATTGTCCTTGTTGTCGTTGTCCTTGTCGTCGTTGGGAAGGTTGGGACTAGGTGATCTGTAAGGTCCATTCCAACCCTTAAATTCTATGATTCTATGAACTTTCTCGAAGTCTGTTAAACACCCTTCTATTTATTGTTAGATATCTGAAGCTTATTAGGGTTTCTGAAGTTTTACAATAAGCCTGCTGAAGATGGAAAAGTGGGTCAATTAGAAACAAGGAGTCTGAAGGGGCATAGTAGATATAGTCTGGGTAATCAAGTGGGTATTATCCCTACACATTAGATGGCTATTTCCAGGATTTCTGTATTTTTTCTGTTATCAAGTCAAAGAAGATTTTGGGAAGGCTCTGTTGGTGAAAAGTTATGTTTCAAATCTATTTTTGTGAGAAAAGTAATAATTTTTCAGATACGTTGGAAATTCTTAACAAACTATAAATCAGTACATTGTTATCCTCTTGTGCTTATAGTGCAGCTTGAAATAAAAGATTTAAGCTGATCTATTTATCTATCTTAAACCATTATTTCATTTGGAGGTTTAACAAAATCTAAGCCCTACATTTGCTTATCATGCTGCTTATTAAAAACAAAGGTGTTTCAGTTGGGATTTTCAAAGGGACTTTGAATTCTTGTTGAAATGAAATTTCCAAATATGAGTTTTAGTTCTATGGCAAATGCAAAAGAGCAAGTTACCATTTCACACAACATCAAGAAAAGAAAGACACCAAACCCAAACACTACAGTTTTCAGCCCGAATCTCTAATTGTGCCTAAACCACAGACAATTGAACTCTTAATTTAAAAGCTTTCAACCTATCAAAATAATGAAAAGGTGAAGTTAAGTATTACAGTTTTCCTGACTGTATTTCATAGTATAGATCTCAGTTTCTTAGTTAACAAAAGTTCATAGTTGTATCCAAGTGTCTTATTGTTTAGATCTGTTCCAGTTTGCAGCAAAGGGATATAGATTTTCATTTGGTATACTTAATGATCTGAATTACTTGTTGAACCTAATCCTTCCATTTATGGTTTTTTCCCCTCTTTTACAGTTAATGGGGGTGTAATTCCATATTGCTTTAATCTACTTTTTCAGAAACATGCCTTTTTTGGATTTTTTTTAGGATGGATCCCCATTTTATAATGCCAACAGAATGTGCTCAGCTTCTGTACATTAACAAACTGAGATCTGCTCTTATTACTGGCAGTTGATCTAATGGTTCACTCTTCTGAAGTGAAGGGCTGGACATAAGCAAATGATGTTTTCAATATCTGTTGAGCTAGCACTATGCTGCCTTTCACTCTTAGCCCCATGAGTTTTAGTCTTGCTTCACTTATCACCCTATGTCTTTTATATGTTAACGTTTTGTATGCGATATACCTGCTGTTTGTTTTTTGTTTCTCTTGAAAAAGGATGTGGAAGAAATACCTGTTTTTTCTTTAAATGCAGAGAAAGAGATGACTTGATGGCTACACTTGTTTCACTGAGGCAAAACTGGAAAGAGATGCAGCAGAGAGAATCTAATGCTCGTAAGCAAGTTGAACATGCTGTGCAAGTGGCAGAAGAGGCCAATTTAGAAAAAACAGAGGTAAATTCTTCAATAAGTTAGAGCTTTTCAGTGTTCAGATCTACTGCAGATGTTAATGAGTTTTCATGCTAATGGGAGATGACATGTAGAAGACCTTTGTCACATGTTGATATCATGTAGATTTAAAAGGATTGCACTGTGTGACTGTTTCGGAGCAGTAACATGAACTCTGTACTTGAGTTCTTAAATTCTCATCATGTTGCATTTTTAAATTTTGATGTAGCTTCACAGCTAGGTGATAAAAATTGGATTGTAGAATTTTCAAAGGCATTCATGACATGTAAGAGGATAATTTTCACATGACATTTCTGACCTACTCTGGGAAGAATAGTTAAAATGCTTACAAACAACTCTTTTTGCCTCAGATGAGAGCAGTACAAGAGCTGATAAACTATCAGAACTCTTTGAAGATGAGAAGTCCTGTCTAATGCTACCTGCAGGAAGCTTGTGGAGTTATGTAAATAATGATGATAAACCCAGTTTTGATCTAATGTTTGTGTTAGCCCTAATTTTATACACAATCAACTGATAGTGACCTAAATTATTTCCTTGATATTTAGTGACATCTACTGTATTATTAGTGAATTACTATGGAATTGAGAGAGGATTGTTTTGGTTTGGTTTGTTCTGAATTAAACACAGACACGTTTGCTATAATTGTTCTGTTGATCAAATTGGTGTTATTCATCCAGTGCTGTAAGAGAGCAGTGTGCGTGCGTAGGGTCTTTAAACAGTGGGGGAACAAAATTAGGAGAGTTGAAAATCCTATGTATTTGTGAAATTTAACTTCAGAATATTACAGCTCCTTGGATTTTACTGAACAAAGAATTTTTCTGAGCCCACTCACTGCTCACGTGTCACATTTGTCCCTGAGGGATTAGATTTTTAAATTGGTTGGGTTTTTTTGGTTGTTTTGGGGTTTTTTTTGGGGGGGGCTTCTGCAGTTGTTTGATAGCAATATTATTTGCTTACTGCTGTTTAAAAATGCAGATCATACTTTTCCTCCTTTATGCAATCAATAGAAGTTAGATGATCTTTGCTTTTATTATTTTTTTATTTGGTGTTGGAAATATTTAAATATTTAAAAAGAAAATCCCTATAAATTTTTATTAAGATTAGCTCATTTTAGAAATATGGCCTAAGACCAAAATTTGGACAAAGTAGTAGAATCTTTAATAAAATGGGTCTTCATGCATGTACTATTTCTGCAACATAGGGAAAGGAGCTTCCTAGGGTTGTCTCTTCTGGCCACTCCTTTCACTGCAGGAATGAAATGTGAAATGCTATCTGTGTGTACACAAGGCTGAATAGTAGTCTGGGTTTTTTCATGCTCAAAAACTTGTATTATGAAGGAACAGAAAGATATTTTTGACTTGTACTGCATTAATTTAGCATTTTTACATATACTGGTATGTCTCTTGGTAAGTATAAACTATCCTTTTTTTCCCCCAGTCCTATTCTACTCTTCAATATTCTACTCTTAAGTGTTGTTTTTCTTGATAATTAGCATAGAATCCAATAGAACTGTCCACATAAGAAAAGGTTCCAAATGCTTTAATTGCAGTTTCATTACCCTGTTGGCTGAAAGTTTAACCTCAAGTGCTTCTAATTTAAACCCACCAATTTTTCTTAGTTGTCTGTGGTTTGTGGCCTCATGTCTATTGCATAAAGCAAGGAGGAGGTCTGGTAAGTTTATATAGTTGAAGCAAATTCAGGAATGTATTTTTGACATAAATATAATAAAAGAATAATCATTTGAACTGCTCATTTTGAGGTGAAAACAGTGGAGCTAACAAAATACACATTCCTTCTTGCAACTGCTTTACATTAGTTGCATTGCTGGAGATGTCTCCCAGACTACAGCAGTCTCATGCAGGCAATTGTTTGCTGATCTTGAGAATACTCTCCTACAGAAAGGGATTCAATGCAACAACACAGGGATTCCCTCACCAAGGTAAACTTGTGATACGAAAGGTACCCTGAGTAGGGTCCTGCAGAACTGACATAAAACTAATGGAGACTGTTAGAACATTCTCTCTAAAATGATGGTTTACCTTGCTTCCCTCATGAACAGCCCAGCACCAAGGAAATTGAATGCAAGGGATTGGCTTTGAGTAAAATAAAAACAAGCAAAACTGCTTGTTTCTTTACACAAAAAAACTGATTTGAAAATAAAGGGTAATAAGGTAGGATTCCTAAAAGGAGGTTGCTCTAGATTATTTGAAACAGGATGTGCTGACTATCAGTGAAACAATGAAATGAAATCTAGTTTACTCATGGGCTAGCAAAGCTGCCTTTAGGGTGCTTGGATTTACTTTTAATCTATTAGTGTATTTCTGATTTGAACTGACATAACACTCATATTCTATCTCTTTGACAGAGATAGAG
>NW_008690894.1:15019-41592 GCF_000695815.1 Acanthisitta chloris | reverse complement strand
CCTAGCTTTTTTAGAAGAGAGTGTTTTTAGAGTGTTCTTGAGCTTATGTTTCTTCTTTTTTTGATAGAAAACACATTTCTAATCTGTGTTTTAGCATCTCAAAGTAAGCATTATGTCTATGAGTTTTTAGTATAATTATTTTTTGACAAACATAAAACTCAGGAAAAAAAAGTCTTAAAAATTGTTTATATTTATCTTTACTTACTGCTTTCAAGTTTCTTCATAGCATTTTGCACTCTAATTCATGTCAGGGGCAGAACAAGTGGAAGTGCATACATTTTATTAATTTTTCTTGCAGTTAGGCAATAACCACAGTATTTGCAAGGAGTCGGATATTGAAGGCTGATTCTAGTGAGGTGCATTCAGGAATTCTAAAAGCAAGGCAAATAATCATAGTTTTAGAAGACCACCTACTTATTTGGGAAATGCACTTTGAAAAATGCTTCCATCTTTGCCATGACTCCTAAAACCAATCAGATTTCTCAAGGCATATATATACATACAAACATAGACATCTGTTTTCATTTTGTTTGTCCTATTCTGGATGTTACAGGGCAGCCTATGTATAAACATTGTCATAACTACGTAAAAATAAATATATGATATTTCTAATAGAAAATTTGTCTCTCTGAAGGTATTTGAGAAATAGCATGTCTGTTTAAAAATCTGTTTGTCCATTTAAGTAAATAGTTGGGTTTTTTTAGGCTCTAGTCTACTGTGAGCAACTGAAAAGTGAGATGGAACGGCAGAAGACTTGTCTTGAAAGGGAGTTAACTGCCCAGATAAACAAGAGGGCTGATGAAAAAGAAGCACTGCGGGAAGAAATGAAGAAGGAAAGGGAGGACTTGGCAGCTATGGTATGAGTTGGGTTCTTTTTTTCCATTTGTGTATTACAATGAGTATACCATCTTCTTTAAACTTCCTGTTTGCTTGTCTAATTTTCAGTTTTGGATGTGAGAGCTCAGTAAGTCTCTCTCAGTAAGCACTTCTACCATTGCTTTAGAGCAGTGATCCTTTGAGTGTGAATAAGTGGCTTTATGCTATGTCACTAGGTAGAATGTTATGCACTTTATTTTGGTTTGCATAATATTTTCTGATGCACTTTGTCAAAGTAGGAAAGGGTTAAGTGATACATGATTCAAGGTTTGTACCTACCTTTCTTATAAAGATTATTATTTCTCTTGCCAAGTGAAACATTCAGAAGTTAGCACATGTCAAATTTAGGATTCTTTGCTGCTTTGATCTTACATATACATTAGCGTTACAACATCATAATTTCAGAGTGATCTTATCATATGCTTAGTTTTCCCACCTGCAGAAATGTGTTGGAATCTCTTTTCTCACTTTTACTGATGTTTATAAACTCTTCGAGACAGAATCTGTCTTATCGTTTATACCACGACCATTGTGATAGTCTTGATAACCTTGTTTTAGACTGCAGAGGAAACCTCATGCTAACAGCAGTAAGCTTGTGAGACTTGATAGTGGAGGCACTTTTAAGGTGATTGAAATGAGAGGAAGAGTGTAGAGGGAGAAATACTTCATGAATTAGTGGTTGCAGCCTTTTCAACCATTTTCTAGTGAAGGTTTGGAAACAAGAGAGTGAATTCCTCTTCTGATTGTAGGCTTTTTTTCCATATTTCGGGGCTCTTTTATAAACTGTATGGCTTATTTCTAAAAATAAAGAGAGCGCAGACTGAATAGGATAAAGTAATTAAGCATGAGGGGGACAAAAAAAAAAAGTTTTTTTGTAGTAGTGTTGTTGCTTGTAAAATGGCTGGAAAAGTACTAACATAACCAGGGAACCAAGTTGATATGGCTGTGTTTCTGATACAATGTTCTGAAGTTGCTGTAGGAAGTCAAAGCCTTGACTCCAGTTCTGAATATAAAACCAGGAATTAAGCACAGTGATAGGGACTAAGAGATACTTAAGAAAGTGAACTGTTGTAAGCAATCATCAGAAATCTGTCACCAGGGAAACTGAAATAAAAGACCCAAAACCTTACTCTGCAGACAGTGAGACATTATTAATCAATTCCTTGTTTGACTCATTGCTGTCTATTAAAAGTTATCGCACTTACAAAGTTAGTTGTTTAGTTAGTTGCTTTAGAGCAGAGTATGCACTCCAAAATACACCCTATTAGACAAGCATTTCATACTCTTTTTGTTTTGGTCGAATATTTCACTCCGTATCATCACATTACTTTGTATTTCATCACCCAGAGAGATACGTTTTACGGGAACTGTTTCCCACTTTAAGTGTTTGTAGTACTTTTTTAAAATCCTCCATACACATTAGACAACATATAGTGACATTATGATGACATAATGCTTGGTAATTAAAGATATGGGATGACTTTATAGAAACCTATAATCTGTATTAATGATTTACACCTACATATGATTAACTACTTTTATGTTTTAGGATTATGAGATGGTAGAAATGGTACACTGTGCATCAAATCAGCCTTCACATGAATATTTTATCACTTACTTTATGAAATGATTTGTTTGAAGGGGAGAATTGGCATGATACATAAATCAGGTGGATGTAGAAGAAGTGAAAAATAGTTAGGAATATATAAACCTCTAGGTTTGGCTTTGAATTTCTGTAAGTTAACCTAGAACTGTCATACACCATTATTTCCACTTATATTAGTAAGCTTTAGGGCTAAATAGCTGAAGGTTCACTGTTTCTGTTTCATTTTTACTTTTTTATCATTCAGCAAAACTTGATCTGAATTACATTGGAAGTTTTAACATACTATTTCTGTATGGGTTTTGTACAACATCTTGCTTTGATCTTTAGTGCTGAAATGTTTTCTGAACTTGAAAATTAATTTAAGATCTGTGGTCACAATGACAGTTTTTGTTAGCTGGGGAAACACGGTTTAAATCCATCTACATAAGGATGGATTTGGAGGTGTTAAATAGTACTCTTACAGCTGCAAAACTAATGCAGCCAGCTACTTCTCACACTTTGTCCATACTAACATGTCCTGGAGACTAGTCCAATTGATGAAAAGTGTGAAATAAACTGCTGTATGATAAATTAAATCAAAATTATGAACCTATTGTTTAAATAATTTAGCCATATTCTGTTATATTATTCATAGTATAGGATATATTTTATTATAAGTGCTTATTTTTTTGTGTGTTTTTAATGCTATGTATTTTAGCTACATACAGGTGCTTTTGAGGAGGAAGTCCCATGATATTTAGATCTGTGGTTGGTTAAATTGCATCATTATACTGTTCTTGGACTTTTTGCAGGTAACAACTTTGTCTGAGGATGTGGCTGCTTTGGAGGCTCAAGTAGAGAGAATTACAAGGGAGAAGAAGTCCCTAGTTAACCAGTTAGAAGAATCACAACATAAGCTTGCATCTCAGGAAACAGAGATGAATAAGGTAAGCACATTTATAAATGAGTATTGAGCTTGGTTTTCTTTATCATTCTGACCTGAAAGATGAGAAATTTTTTTTCTCAGTTTTCTCTGTTTTGGTAAAGAACATGATAAATGTTGACTTCATCTGAATATCCCTGAGGCAGAGTTTTATGAGTAAAAAGTTAACTTTTTCAGGCTGCCAAGTCACCTTGTCATGCAAAACTTACTTTTCTACCTTGGAGGTCTCTGTTTGAAACTGCAATCCAGTGTTTCAGTAAAAATTGCATTTGGTGTGAATGAGACAGTACGATTCACGTGTCCTTACTTGCTACCTCTGGGGCATGCAGTGCTAGAATAAAGGGAGCTGTATCAAATCACTGTTTTTCAAGTACTTGTTTTTAGACTTTCTATTGCTTTTTTTCATTAATATTGATGGTATGTCTCTTGCAAAGAGATCTTTCTTCTGTTTGAGAATTATAGCTTAACATCTATCTCTTGCTGGGTGTATTGCTGTTGGGTGCTTTATTTTGCACCTTTCTCAGTCTATTAGAGCCTTTAATGTGGGCTGTAACATGAGAAAGAAAGAACAATTACCATTCACAGCTTATGCTGGGAGATGACATGCTATTAAAGTTATTATTTTTATTAGCTTAACTTCATCATTCACTTGTTATAGAATTAACTTCATGAGGATGAGGGGATGCTAAATTTCTATAGAACAGGCAATTTCTGAATTCAAATTTGTTGCAACCTTGTGAAGTGCCTTTGTATACTGTACCAATAATCCTAGAGCCCAGTCATTAATTGCAAGGCTTTGGAGAGCAATTAATTCTTTAGGCCTCTAGAGATTTCTGGAGAGGTTTTCAACAGTTCCTGTTTTCCTCTGCTGCGCTGGCTCATAGAAATAGGTGAGAGTATTGCAGAAAATTCACAGCAAAATGTAATCCCAATTTACTAGAAAATTTACTTCCATTTCAGCTGAAAGACAAATCGGAAAGCATTTTAAGAATGCCAGAATGGTTTGATTTACTATTTCTGAAGTTCACTTTTGGCCTTTTAGGCTGGGTTCACAGATGACTAGCACAACTTACAGGGACAAGGAGGTGGTGAAAGAGATAGTGGGTGTAAATATTCTTTGGTCTGTAAAGAACAATTTTGTAGCCTACTGATTTGAGGCTATCTCTCAGAAGGGTGATACTGTGGTTTCAGTCTGTACTTCAGTTAATGTTTATCAATCCAAAGCTGAATAGGTGGTTACCTTGCATTAGTCTATGCTGTGATTTTATTGCACTGTCCTGAGAGATTGGAAAATGGCATCTGTGTCCCTGTACTAAACTGGAAAGTCTCAAACATGCTGAAGGAACTCCAGACCATTTAGCTGGTGGGACTGTGCATCACCCTGACATTTTTAACTGGCTATGTAAGTGACATCGTTGCTTGATAAGCCGACTCCTTGTTTCCAAATTCAGTTTGCCATTATCAAAAACAGCAAATAGCAACACTTTTTTGAGTTTTATCTGAAATATTTTTTTCTTCATGTACCAGGAGTCAGGGGAAGAAAATTTGGAGTGAGAATCTCATTCCCGAGGAGACTGAAAAATCCATTATTAGGACAGCACCATCTGCTGATTCGCCTGTGTTAGTCACTTAGTACAGTGTATGGGGGAGCTGAAGGCAAGGATTACTGTTGTTTTTTTGATTTTATGTGGAGGAAGTGACATTGCATTTTGTTGCATCCTTCATATAAAGGAAAGTGGAAGTAGAAAGACAGGGTTTGCAATCTATGCAGTTGTATCTTACAATTTTTAGGTGCATATGATTTTTTTAGTATTGAAAAAATGCTTCAGAACCTTGCCATTCTTCAAAGCGTTTGCTGCTTACAATTATTTGCAATGGCTAAATTCACAAGCTGTCCTTTGAATTTATAAGTGATGCTATTTCTTAGAAGTTATGACAGTTGGTTTAGTTTTTTCTTAAAGTGATTTCATTGCAGTATGCATATTTACTTTTTTCCTACCTTTTTTTAAGGGGAAAAAAAAATTTAAAAAATAGTTAAAATGAGAAAGGTATAAGACTGAAAAACAGAAATTAATTTGATTTGTGGAACATGTGAGGACATTGTCAAGGAGCACAGAGCATTGTAGCTGCAATTTAGAAGGGTGTACATTTAGGAACCAAGTCTGCTGAAAGTATGTAAGCAAGGCAGGAAAGTACAGTGAGTTGGTAAGAAAGTTGTCTAAGAGGAGTTGTGAGTAAAACATTTACATTCTCATTAGGGAATGTGCATGTTTTTGCTTTGTTAACTAAGGTGAAAGAAACAGCCATGAACTGGAGGTGATGACACAGGATAAGGACATAAAAGGGACAGCCTAGATTGAGAAATGGAACAATAATATCCCTGCACAGCAGTAGAGAAAGTTATGTTGGAGGGATTGATGTGGTGTGATTTTGGGTTTGTTTTATTCTTTCTCTTTCACTTTCTCCTAGTCCCTCCCCAGACACTCTGAAGTTGAACTACGTTCAGATGAAAAATTGAGGAGATAACATAATGAGCACTCTAACAGCAGGGAACAATTGTCCTGTATGATTTCTTTAAATGTTCCTTTGATGCATTTCTTCTGGATCATTTGTATATTTAAATTAGGCATTGTTTTTAATGAATTTATCTTCAGTTTGTAGTAAGTATGTAATGTTCTGATCAAACTTTCAAAATTTTGTATTAACATCTAAACAATTTCTTTCTTAACAGTGGAAAATTGGCAAGTTAAGAAAATTCACCCTTATATATGAGTGTGCTAGATCCTTTACTTCTAGGTTTTAAAAGTGTTTACATAGTCTTTCTTGGGATTTTACAGAGAATGGAAGAAGACTATAAAACCAGAAACTGTAGTTTAACTGTATTTAGTAGCATATATTTACAACATAAATATTTATACTTAGCAAAGTCTTGATCCAAATATATCTGAATCTAGAAGACACTGCATATTTCAAAGTTAATGACTATATAGGGAATTCAGATCCACCTTTTTTATATAAAAACATTTGCCATATGTAGTCTTAAAATATCTGTGAATTAAGATATGTTGCATTTCAGTGACCTCTAGAGGGCACCAAAAGATCTAATTGCAAACCCTGGGTATGGATTCTTCAAGCTACAGATCATGTTGTCTGTGTAATCTAACAGGTGTGTGGAGAAATGCGCTATCAGTTGAATCAAACCAAAATGAAGAAGGATGAGGCAGAAAAGGAGCTCAGAGAGTACAGAACAAAAACTATAAGGGAGCTTGAAATTAAGGACCAGGTAAGAGATAATACTGCTATAACTTTGCAGTTATTAGAAGTCTGAGTAGGGTTGTTTCGGAAGCTGGAATGATTCGTTTTTCTAATACTGGTCATTTATTACTGTTAAATGGTTTCTGAATTGATGGCAAAAAGCCAGCTATTACTGCTAAATAAATTCCTCTTGGTTATCTTAATCTTGTTTTCAGCCCTAGTATGTTCAGTTTTGCATATTACTCATCCCATGCTTTCATATAGAATTACTCTCATGTGTATTCATACAACGTACTTAAATTGTATGTACTGTATACATATGTTTATACACTTCTTCTCACAAATAAATCCACACAGAATTACCAATACATGCAGCCTGACAGACCATCAAAGACTTTTAGTATAACCTAATTATACCAAAAGTGAAAATAATTTCTCTTCCAATTTCTTTAAAGATTCAAGGTTAATGAATTTTGAGATTTATAGAAAAGTTTAAAAAGAACCAAAAGAAAAGTAACCTTCTAGGAAAAAAAGCTATAAAAAAATTCCACTAGGCATTAACCATTGCTTATCTAAGAGTGTGTTTTATAATAAGACAAAACCCAGTACATGCCTTACAAGTAGTCTGTGAGAAAACAACCCATGCAGTAAGAAAGATTATTAGAGTAACCTGCAGCATACTTGGCAAACAGCTTGAACAGGTGTAATGTGCATCTTTTGAAGTGCCCTTTTTGCTGAGGTACTGTCCATTTTTCTCCAGGACTTCAGAATTTCAGTTATTCCTTCCTAAGTTGTGATTTGCACATAGGAGTGCATGTCTTCTGAATACACAGGTATTTAAGATGTGCATGAGGATAATTTTTTCAGTATACATTTTGTTATTGGATCAGCCTATCCAAGTGGTTTTGAAACATTCATTTTCCTGTAAATACCTGAACAAATCATTCCCTGTCTAAGAATATATGTAGGGTAAAAATGGAATATTTCTAGAATTATATTTTTATTTGCCAGTTCCCCAAAAGCTGCATGTAGGACAATAAGTTTATTAATTTAATAAAGTACAAGCTTAAGCTGGAAGCAATATTAATTTGAATTATAAGGAAAAGATATGTAAAATTCAAAGGAAGGACCTTATTAGGTAAAATAACACTTCAATATGTATAGAAAATCATACAGCACAGAAAACAGGGGCCTTGAAGCATTTTTTTTTTTTTCAGGGTTGGCTTTTTTTTTTACTCCTGCATCCTTTAGGCCTTAGGACACTTTGAAAAACAAAAAACAGGCTTGTCGTCTGTGTCTTGACAGATATCACAGATAAAAGAGTTGGCATAATCTTGGCATACAAATAAAACAGGATGTGTTTAATAAGATACTTGAAGTATCTTGGATTTTAAATCCTGTTCTCCAACTTGCTTCAGGATTGCCTTTTGAACAAATTGCAAAATTTATAAAATGTCTTAACCTCATGTATCGATATGCTGGTATTGTAATCAATGTGGAGATCAACACACCAAAATGTGATGATTTATAATTTGGTATAAAGTGAAGTGATGGGAGGGGGAGTTCTAATCAGCAGATATTATTAGATAAAAATTTAGATAATTCAGTAATTATACAAAGTAATTATGTTGTTCAGATATGATTGTTGGTTCCTCAAAAAAGAGGAAAACAAATCATTTTGAAATTCTCAGACTCAGTACCTTGCAGCTGTTTTATAGCTGTGGCTCTAGTAACAAAGTTCTGTATATGTCTTAGTATTATTTAACGTGTTCAAAGGCAACCCAAAAGTGTGTGTTCATTTTTTGTCTTGTTTTGTTGTTGTTGCTGGTTGGTTGGGGGGTCTTTTAAATCAAATCTTAACAAATGTTATTAAGTCACTGCAAATTATTTTATTTAAATGAAACAAAACCAGCTCAATTGCATCTGGCTTTGTATTTAAAGAAAAACCTGAAATGTTTTATCTTATATGGCACTGAATAGCAAACAGTAATTGTTCTTTGGTCTCTCAGCCATGACCTGACCTTCTGGCTAAGAGACAGAGCTGATACCTTCCTTGGCCACCATCTGTTCATAATAAATACATACTTATTTTTTTAAAGTAGAGAAACAATAATGTATGAGTATTTTCATGCTATTCTGTATGAAATTATGCTTTTTTTTTCTGTTTTAAAAGCAAAGAATCATGTTTGAGGTTGCCCTTTAAGTGAGTTTATTGTTTCTTGAGGTGCAATTGTATTTTTAATTGTGCTGTGGATCAATTTCAGTTTTGAAAATGCTTTTTGGTTTATATGTAATGACTTTTGAAAAGGGATTGAAATTATTCCGGTGTGTCAGAATAGGCAGAAATTCCCATATGTAATCACCAGACACATATATGTCAGTAAATACAGGTATATATTTATTATATGCTGATATTTATAAAGCTCTTCAGAACTGAATTTATATCATTTAGGAAACTTAAAGGGATTATATAGACTAGATCTTATTTTGTTTTATCCTAATGTCTCTTTTCCTATCTTTATTGCTCAGTTAGGGTTACTAACAAGTATTGACACCTTGGTATGACTACCTGTTATTAACATTTTATATGAATATTCCTTGAAAATTAAGAAGCAATGAGCAATGTTACCATTTAAATTGTATAAATGTTTTGTTATATCATCTATCATGATCATGATTAACATCAGGATTATGGAGGGAGTTAGGGGGAAACACATGTACCACACAGTTTCTCTACACAAAAACTGCATCTGTTCATCTGGCCTGGTATGCTGTAAAGTAGCATAACCTGCTGCCCTCTCTTTTTCTCTCTCAGCCCTCCCATTGTGGATGTAGCTGTGCTGAAATAACAGTGCCTTACTTACTACTTTTCCTGCTTAGGAACAAGCTTTATAAATTACACAAATATAATGCCTTCATGGCAGTAAACTGTGTCCACACTAGGGGTTGTACTAGCACAGCTATATCAGAGAAAAGTCACGCCCTAACCTAAATAGCTGTTATCAGAACAAAAATTGTGTGGCATATTTGACACAGCAGGACTTCACTTTTATAATACTTTTTTTTGTTAATTTGTAAGCACTGCATGGCATAATTTGTACATTTCTAATAGAAATCATACTTCTAACACACTATGAAATTGTTCCTCAGATTAGTATCACTTGCTCTTTTCTGCTCTGCCTTATAAAAAAAAATGTTCACTGTTAATAATTTGCTTTCTGTTTGTCTGAAATGATTTTATTTGGTTTATAAATTCTTGCAAGTTTCAGCATGTAGAAGTGAAAACAGTTTTTAGTATTGGTTTATGCAGTCCAAGCCAGTTTGGGTGTCATCCTTGCTAGATAGTTCTTGCCAGTAGCATTGCTCCACCGGGATTTGTGGTATCCTTGTAGTAAAGTAATAGGGCATGTTAAATCCAGCTTCAGAAATTAACTGCAGCTTTTAAATTTTGTTTTACCGTGTTTTGTGTAGAAATAAATCCAAGCTGGTAATCTTAACTGGTAAGAAGTCTTTATATTTGGGTAGACATAGTTTGAAGTGGGGGAATACAGAATTCTGTTGCATACCTTGTAGGTGACAGCATGAAAACCTCCAGAAATAATATACTAAAACCCACGTATTTTCAAGAGTTGCCTGCATGGCAGTTCATAAGCCCAAATAAAAAGAAGTTAGAGACACACTGATATGCACAACCTATACAAATAGAAAGAGCTACACGTCAAGGCATTTTTATGTAGTATGACAGAACCTAAATGATGTCTCTGTACACTATAGACTGACAATTTTGCAGGCAAATAAAAATCTGGCAAAATTGAAGTCCAAAAGCATTTTGCCAAAGGGTATTTTGGGAATGTTTATCTCATTTGTCATAAATCCCTGATTTATAGTAACCTAATTTAGATGTTATAAGTGAAGAGATTACTGACTCTGTCTTCATCAAAAATCATTCAGGCCAAGAAATTGGGTATATATCCTGGATAGATTGCAGAGTGTCCTATGCAAGACCAATAACACCTTCTGAAGACCCTTAATCACCGAACTGTGTTTTTCTGAATAGATAAAAGGCTTTCACAACTCAGGCTTTAAAATACTGAAGTTTTTACAAGCTGCGACATTCAGCATTTCCCCAGATGTTTTGAAACTTGCAAGTTTTAATAGCAGTGGTGAAGATGTTTTAGGATTATGTGCTATGTGTATTCTTCTATTAGTCCTATATCTGATATTTTGTTACCTCATTAGTTATAAAGATGCTCTGGAAGTTCAGTTTTGAAAAGAAATTTTGTAAAATCAGCAAGCATATACTTGAGTAATATTTGGCAGGGAAGAAAAACCCAAAACCTAACAGATAGCTTGGAACTCTTACCATCAAATTTTCTTACCTGGGCTGGCCTTGAGTGTAATGCCCTTAAAAGTAGCAAACCCAAATTTCTTTTGGACAAGAAAGCATTAAGAAACTGTGATAACCTTTACTGTAACTGAACTCTTTCTAATGAGTCATTTTCTCATTTGGGCATTCAATGCATTAATTTGAAAATGAGTAAAGTAAGGAGTAAAATGGTGGTACTTTATGCCTTGCTTTGATATGAATTTTATGACCTGCTCAGGAGGAACATAATTCTTGTTATAACAGAACTTACTAGCTCATCTCAAGATTTTTGAGGAAGACATTGGCCTACAACCCTGCAATATATAGCAAAAGAAATGTTTTGATTGCAATTATAATGTGTCTGCTGCTGCTGTGCTATGGCATTGCTTTCCTCTGCTAGCCATGCATTCCTCAAGGATCAATGGTATGAGCAGCCTTCATTAAATTAGTTGTCATGTTTCCATAAGAAAAACCCTTAGGGCTAGGATTCCCAGTAGTAGAATTTTCTGTAGTGACTGGTCTGCATTTTCTGTATGGATCTGCTTCCCCTAAGCAGTTGGCCTGCTAAGAGGAATAACACAGTTGGCAATCAGGATTTTGTTGTTCCTGGGTGTAGCTGGCACATGTAACCTTGATCCATGTTCTGTCATTCAGAGTGTTGTTACCCCATTAGTATATGGAAAGAGAAGATAATTTATGTGTGTTAAATATTGTTCACAGTAGGAAAGGAGTTGCATGTCTCTTGATGTAGTGGGTATATCTACCTAAATACTTGTTTTCTCTTGGTTTTTTCTTCTTTGAATAGGAAAAAATGGTTGTTTTATCAATAGTCATTGTGTCAACAATCAGGAGGAAAAGAGTGTAAAAGTCCCTATCACTTGTCATTTGTTACTGCATAGGTTTTCTTTCCAACTATTCCTTAATACTGCCCAGGAAGAAAGAACCAATCCCACATCAGTAATCTCAAATAGTGTTTGAAAGGATAAAAGGAGCAGGATTTGTTCTCTCCTGTTTTTCAATAATGAAGTAGGAGTAATCTTCCCCTTCATTCTTTCTACATGCATTCCTCCTTTTCTGAAATTCTTTTATCAGCAAGCAAACTATGTATTTTGTGTCGCCCCATTCTCCTTCTCCTCCATGCCCCCCAGTGCAATCATTTAGGAAAAAAAAAGTCATCTTGTTCCACTGTGAACAAAATCACTTCCTTATCTCTGCTGGTGGCTGCTGAGCTAATCTGTAGTACAGCAATGTTCTCTGTTAAAATGTGACTGTAGTAATCTCTATGGGATTGGAAGTTTTCTTCCTGAAACAGTATTGCAGTACAGATATTTTAGCAAATTAAAAGCAAATATTTTCAGGGAAATAATGAGGTAAAATCCTTGTATAACATGTTTCAGCCATTCACTCTTGTCTGTTTCCCAGAGTATTTATCCAGAGGGACCATGTCGCTCTTTGGGAGTTTGCACAAGGACAGGCCTTTGAGATTATTTCTTAATTAAAAAATTTTGTGTGTGTGTGTGTACTCATAAATATATACTTTGCAACAGGAATCTTTCTTCCCCAGCTAACAATTACAGGCAGAAAGTTTGCTTCAGTGAGATTTAAAACGTGCTTTCAGGAACATACCCCCTCCATGCTATTCCCAGGAAGTTCTAGCACCCCAGCACTTCCTTGCAGGACCCTGTCACTCTTCCCAGTCGATTTGGAAGCAGAAAGTTTGTGGCTGATGACCTTTGCTTGGGTAATGGCAGTTATCTTCAGGCTTTCCCTTTTAGTGGAGTACACAAGGTGTAAAGTCCTGCCAGGCACAATTAAATTTCTTTGCACAACAAGTGACAAAGTGGTCAGAAACCTACTTGTCTTTGAGGAATTCGAGTGTCCCACCAGAACAGGTTAGAATAATAGTTTCCCCTTTGAAATGAAATTTAGTTTTCATAACAGATTTTTTCAACAGATTTGAATGGGAAGCAGCAGTAATTCATGTAGAGTGCAAAAGGGAGAAAGACATTGTTGGGATGTGGCAGAGGTTAACCTGGTGATGGCCCTAACTCTCTTTACAAAGTTGGATAGTTCTTCAGGTGCAATATGCTATGTCAGATGGCCATGCCTGGGAGGTCTGAGGTTTAGAGACCACTCTGAACCTAGAGTTGCTTGATTGATATCAGGATTAGGATAGAAATGACTCAAGTGACCCCTGCTGCATATAGACTGATAGTCATCTTTTCTGGAAGTAAAATACTTAGTATCTTGCTACAAAACCAGTCTTGTTTTGTTCAGGTTGTTTTAAATTAATGAATAATAAATACTGGAAAACAGTTAGTGTTATAGTAAAGTATGATTGTTCTGTCCCTGATTAATTAGTGTATTAATATGTATAGAAGGCAACATGGATTGGAATCACTGTTATTGCAAAAATTTCCTGTCACTGGTACATATAATATTAAAGTGTACATCAATGGCTACACTGGGGGCACCTCCTTGAAAGACCTTAATTTTAGCCTTGGTCCTGTGCACTATCACATTGCTTTGAAGAGCTGCTTTGGTAAATGAAGCTAAGCACATGAGCATCAGGGCCTGCAAAAATGTATTAATTTGAAGTGTATGTGTTTTTATAGATGTTGATTGCCTTTTGGGGGTGTACCTGTAAATACCAACCATCATAGTAATTATATTTCACTTTTTATTACTTTGTTCTCCTATTTTTGGTTCTGTTTTATGCCCCTTTAATCTTTTAATAGTGGTGAAGTGATGTATGGAGCAAAAAGAATGTACTGTAAATTCATATAAATATTTTCTTCTCAAGAATTAGTTTACTACAGAATTTGTGCTATGGTATAGTCAGTGCAGAATTTACTTTAAAATCTATACTATGTGTTTTCTTACCTGATGTGTGAGTATACTGGTACAAGAGTGAATGTCCTAAATCACATATGAATTAATTTGATTTAAATTTATTTTTCATTTTGTTAAGTCTTCTAAAGTTGTTTTTGCACTTACTTCAGAGCACAAGATTTTTTATCACCACTTATTGATCCTCATTTGTTAAAAAAAAAAAAGTATTTGTCTTTTCTGTCAGTTTGCCTCTATTTGAAATTCTATGAAAAACATCTGCTAGTTTGAAATTTAAAGTTGCTTTTTTGCATACAATAGAATCTGCATCAGTATGAAAAGAATTAAACAATTATTTTAATCTTTAATTTTACTTGTTTTGAATGGAATTATTATTTAATGAGATTTTTGTAGCGATAGAGATATCTAGTTAATTAAAAAGCACATTTTTGCAGTATACTTAAGTACTGTTAGGTGAAGATAGTTTCACATAGGTTCAGTGTTGGAGAAATCATCTTTTATATAAGTTTTCCAGTTAGTTGCATTTATGCCACTGAATGAGCATCTCCAGTGTGTTCCCTTAAAATGTGTTGTGAAAATCCAAAGATAATTTGTAAATGCATCATAAACTATTGAGTGAGAACTGAAATGCTGAAGTGTTTCAAGGAAAGATAGAGATGAAGATATGGAAGGGTCCTAGATGCTTCAAGGTGGAAAACTTAATATACAAAAGGTGGTTGGTGGTAATGCTGAAGCAACAATAATTAATATAGAGTGAACTTTTACTGCAATGATACTTCACCAGTGCTTTAATTTTTGTTTAAGTGAAACTTCTTTCATGTAACAGAATTGAATATGTATGTGGAATGGTGTTAATGTGTTTCAGCTTGCTAATAATGGTGTTTCTCTTAATGAGGTTTAGCCTGCCATCTTTCCATGGCAAAGTGCCTGTTGATATTCCTAGGAGTTTGGGCAACTGCAGAGGAAGACAGATTAAACAGTACTTCTGAAATTATGTGCAGAAGTAATAAGAACATTAAAGTTGCAGAGTTAAGCACCAGAAGTTGCCTGTTCTAACCTTAATGTAGTCTTGTTGTACGTATACATTATGATAATTCTGTTCCTTGTTATACTGAAAATCTGTTTCAGATTTTCTTAAATGCAAGATTGTCATCTGTCTTTTTGCAGTTCTGTGCTCCATCTCTTGTCTCTCACATACATTGAAAAGTTAAGTACCTTGAAGAAATAACTTTCTGATCATGTTGTAAAAAGCTGTATCACAGGTGATAGGCTCTGAGGGATCAAATTAACACTGCATGAGAAACAGAGCTGTCAGCAAAATGCTTTAGTTAGTGATTTGTTTCCATTTCTGTCCCTAAAATTACACTGGGGTCTGGATAGCAGCTACAGAAGTGTCTGAGCTTCCTTGTAGAAGAAAAGGTTACTAAAGTCATGTGAAAACTAGTTTGAGTGGTTTTGGAAAAATGCTCCTGCTCTCTGTAGGAACAGTGAAGATTCACTGATTCTGTATTTTCTCTGTAGATGAAATCCCGACTTGACATTTTTCATGCTAGAGTGTATTTGAGATGGTTATTGTTTGCAGGAGAGAGAAGAGTTGATTTTTATTGTAGGAACACGTCTCAATTTCTGAGGCTTCATGTTTTAAACTATTATCTCAGTTTTTAAACCAAGGTAACATGTAGTGTTCAGAGAATGGTCTGTTTTCAGCATGATGATACATGGCTCCTACCAAATTCTTTCAATGAACATTTTCTGGTGTCTCAAAAAGAATAATTTAGTTGATATCCCTAAATATAACTGGATTAGATGTTTCTGGTTTCTGAGTTTCTGTTAACATGTTTTCTTGAGTGGCATTTTTCTGCTCTCTCTTTCTCATGAGTTTGTCAGCTCTTTCTGCCATGGTCATTACCAGAATTTTTGTGTAGAATTCCTACTTTTCATATAGCTCATGTTGTGAGTGCCTGCAAATTTGTAGGTTTTTTAAGGTATTTATGTATATATATCTGTAGGTACCTACTACACATGTGTGAAAACACACATATATCTGTGTATAAGTGTGTTAAGGAGCTGATACTGAATTTTGGAATTACTGATGAAAGTAATACAAGTAAAATTGTTCTTGAAACCCTTTGTTTGCTTTCTTGATACTTTTAATAGCAATTATAAGATGCCTGTGAATCTTTAAGGATCTTGTCATGAAATGGCACTTCACTCTGAGAATTTCCCTGTATATTTTCATGAGAACTGAAATCTATGGATGTCTTCCTGGGTTCAGCCCTGAAGGTTCAACATCTGGCTGATGGAAGCAAAACATTTTCACCAGAGGTTCTTGCACTTGGAATTTGCTTCCTTCTGTGGGTCTGTGTCAAAACCTGACTGAGCCTGTTTAACTTGAGGCAATGGTGTAAAGCCCATCTGTTCCTTGAAACTTTTCCCTGAAGGAGTGATCTAGAGTGTATTTATGTTCTCAGCAGTGGCTGTGCTTTTTCAAATGCTTAGTTGATGCTTTTTGACTAACTTGTGGTTTGGGTTTGTTTAAAGGTGTGCTGAATGGATGTATTTTTAAAGCAAATTTTAAGACCATTACAGAACTTCCATGTCTTTAACTTGTAAAGACTGTGAAGAGTTCATGTCCTTGTTTACTATGAATGAAGAAATAACATTTATAATCTACAACTGTTAATAAGAATAGAGAGCCCATGAGACTTCTGTTATATATAAAATATGCAAAAGTCTGTGAAAATACAAAGAACACGTAACTAAATACCTTTGCACACTTGGTTTTAAAACATTCTGACAGTGTAATAGGTTGTTGCATTCTTTAGAAGTAAAAAATCATTTACTAGTGATTTTGTAAATAGTTTTACTATCTTTATATTTGACCTTGGAATTACTGATTTAATTTGGTAGGAGGTCTATGTAAAGTGAGATGGCATTTAAATTCTAATAAAAATTTCCTTCATGAACCTTTGTTGTGTGCTCTTGAGGGAAAAGTGTGTACAGCAAAACTTAAACCCCAATATTATGAAACCTTTTTCTGGATGAAGAGGTTGTATTTGTCTGACCTCATGACTTAGTGTAAGTAGTTTAGGTTAATATTTGTATGGGAGGAAAAATGACAACATCATTACAAAGGTGCTTCAAGTGTAAATATTGGGATCGAGTTTCATTCATTTGTTCTTGTAGCATGTTTTAGGGTGTTTGAATGAATAATTTCATTAACTAAAGAAGATATTGAGTCTTGTCTACATGAGGAAGCTATCACAGATAAGCTATGGTATGAATTTAAAGTATAGTAGCTATTCAGCACTAACTCCTTGTATGAACAATTTTATTCTGTACTAAAATGACCTTTCACAGTTTAGCTGACTGAAAAACATGCAAGTTCCCTCCAGCCCCAATGACAAATAAATATTTATGTAGGGAGTTAGTGTAGAACAGTTAGTACATAATAAAAATGCGTTGTCAGCTTATTCTGTACTCACTGGCCTTCTTAAGAGCAGTATTGCATTACAGATGTATTCCTGCAGGTACCTGTAGGTTGTATATGGAGCAAAATGTATTGTTTCAGAGAATTTGTATGAAAAATATTTAGATTGCTGACAAAATGATTGGATATCAAAGATCTAGTATGTTTCATTGGAATCAAAGGTGCTGCTCATGTGAACTTGAATATTGTTATTTGTAAAATAGTCTCATCAACTTTAGTTACTATGTTGACACAAGGACTAATGATGTTAATAACATGGCAGGACTAACAACAGCAGGTATGTTTAGGGTTCAGTTATAAGTAATAAATTAGTTCTTTTCAGTAATGGGAAAATTACAAAATTACCTTTATTCTCTTGTGTAATATTAGCTGACAAAGTTAAATTCCCACTTGTCATAGCCACAAGACCCATAGCCATGGTCACAAGAGCTATCCTATGTCCAGCAGCTTCTGGAGATGGACACTGTTCCATTGCCATCTGGCTTTCTAACACAGTGAATTCAGGACACAAATATGGAAGCTTTCGTAGGAGAAAATTGGAAAATGTTTGAATGCCTGTAACTCTTAAGCTGCATGAAGACAATAACGTTGATTGTGCATTAATGTATTTAAATATGATAAGCATTTTGGCTTTTCATAAGAATATAATTTCAAATAATTTAATTTGCTTGTTTTGTAGTTTTTATCAACTAACTACTTTTGTTCTAAAACAGAAGCGTGCAGTATTTTTCACATTTGATCACTTTTTTTTTTGTCTTAACATGTATCTCTGTGCATTTCTTAAATGTACTTTCTTTGGTTCTACATTTTCCTAAGAAAATAGAAAAACTGGGATTAGAGCTGAATGGAAACAAACAGCGTTTGGAACAAGCCCAGCAGGATGTGACAGGAGCCAGAGAGGAGTGCCTAAAACTGACAGAACTGCTGAGTAAATCTGAGCACCAACTGCACCTCACCAGGTACCCCTTATCCTATTACATGCTGTAGTACCAATTTCATTCTGCTAATTTTTTGCCACAGGCTTCCCCACAGTTGTTATAGATACTTGCAGTCATTGACTGCATGGGCAGCCCTCAGTCATGTTAGAAATGGAGATTTAAATAAGTGAGTTATGAATTATAATTTATAAAACTGTGAAGAAAAGGCAATGTTCAGCTCTGGTGATGAGGTGACAATGCTTTTAGGCAGGAAGAATAGCAGGAGGGACTGCAAGTTCATTCTTTTTGTTGTTGCTGTGTTTGGTAGGACAAAGAGATTTGAAATGTTGTTTGAGACTGTAGTGTACAGCACCTTTAAACATGGGAGTTCTCAGATTAATAACTTGAAATTTCTGCAGCAGAATGACCAGGAACATTTCTATGAACATAACTATGTCTATAGAAGGTAAGCTCAAGTGTGTGAGGAGGGTGTTAAATCACTTGAAGATACATTACAATGCAATGTGATGAGAGACTTTCCCTGATCTTATTCTGTCCTTGGGTATAGTTCCCAATGCCATGTACTGTACTATTCACTACACATTTCTAGAAAGCCCCAGAAGGTTGACATGCCGATTATTCATTGCAGCTTGAGTTTTGGTAACTGCAGAATTTTTTTCCTTTTGCCACAGCAAATGCTATTGTCTGACTGTTTGCAGGCTTTTGGTTGTGTGTGTGGTTTTTGTTTTGTTCTGTCGCCCTTATGCCCCCAAGAGTGAACATCCAGAAACAAATCTGGCAGCTTTTACTCAGTCCTTAAGGAAAAAGTTAAGTTAGTTTAAATTTTTCATGGGGGGAAATAAAAAAAGCTCAGATTTTTATCACTTAACAGAAGTCTGTGTGTTTATCCAAGTCTTGTACTTTTTGGGCTTTGTGAGAATTCTGCCATTGAGTAAATGGAAATAAAATAGAGCCTCGTCTAAACTATTAAATTCAATGAATCATTTTTTTATTCAGCTAAATTTCTGTGTAATTCAGAGCACGGTTGTTTAACAGATGGAAGAAAGTACCACTCTAACAGCCGGTATTTAGAGAAAAAATATGCTAGAGGTTAATGAACTTGAAAAAAGTTTTGGGTGAGTTGTTAAGATATCTAAAGTTTGGATTTAGCAGAACTTTATTAATAATGATTTGTTGTGATAGTTAACCAAATGGCTTACCACGCTCCTTTTAGCAAAAGGCTGATTATATGCAATAAAGCTCTGGATATCTTTGAGGAAATCTGACTAGCGAATTTATAATTTTTTTAAAATTTTTCGGTGTAAAAATGAGGACTATTGCCTGCTTTTACATAGCAGGGTGATGAAAGCTGGATACCTAACATACAGATGATTCAGGTAGCTTTTCAGTGTATGGTCTCTGAAAGTTTCTGGGATGCAAATTGCTGGAGGCTGGAACAGTATTTTGGGCAAGTAATGCTCTGCGCTGGCCCTGTTCTCTTCGATTTCACAGGCGCCTGCTTTTGGAGGCAGATGCTGAACTGCCACGGCTTCTTTGTCTGACCTAGTGCAGACACTCTTCTGCAAGCTCCTAATCTCTCTTTTTTTGATATACTTTATATTAACATTATGGCTTCTCTTTATAAGTATTGAAATGTTTCCTATGCTGACATTTTTTTTGGAAAAACTTATACACTGAAGCATGGGAAATACGCTCAAATCTTTCTCTTTGACATTCCCCAAATTCTGTAATACTTCATAGATTTTTGTGTCTTCTGTATATTTGGAGGGTCTGTCTGCTTTCAAGGAATACGTTAGGTGATGTTGCTGTCATGGATGAGGGAGGGAGAAAAAGAAACGAGCTATTTGTTGCTCCTGAACTGTTACCCGTTTTCCCCTTGGACTTAGGTTGGTGGGGCAGGGTTAGAGATGTTCTCAGAGCTGTCTGTTTTCCCCAAGTTGCAGAGCAAAGCATCCTCTACTGAAATGAAAATTGTCTTTAGCCTGTACTCCTTTTCTTCCTTCCAGATCACTTCCTTGCAGAACAGGTTTTCTGTGTTAGTCAAGGTACAAAAGTTACATTTCTCTAGTGGCATTAGTTTTTGCATTTTGATCTCAATATGTTTTTCATGGATCGGTACATCTATATTTGTTGTAAGTGAGTTTGATTCACTTACAGTTTGCCTTCTTTCATTTATTCTCTTCACCTCAAATGGCAATTGTGCCAGTGAAAATACTTGAAGGGTAGGGGTAATAGCAATCCTGTGGGGGTTATAGATTCATTCACTGTGGCACTTGCCAAGGAAAACAGATTTTAAGCTCTAGAGTCCTGTCTGTGGGAGGTTGCTGCAGAAATTGCACTGATTTAGTGCATCTCTTGGGTATTCTGGCCTTGGCTTCATCTTGCTGATTCTCTTCTTTTCAGGAGAGGACCAGCTGGTCCACTCCAAGTCTTCTCACAACGCTGGAGTTGAGGGAGGCCTGTACTGCTGTTACACCATTGTGGATAGTCTTTCTGTTGCCTTGCATGACCTGTCTGTGTTGTTCTGCCAGGAATTAGAGGTAGCTGAGGCAATACAGAAAGAATTCTTTGTTTCGTATGAATTAGTATATTACTGAGAAGTTCTTCACTACTCCACTCATTCTAAGTTTGGATACTGTAATTAAATAGAATAATAAAACGAATACAAGAACTTCGGGTTTTAATGTACAAAAACGAGATGATAAATGCATATGAATGGATTAAATGAGAGAAAACATGCAGACTGTGTCTTGTTGAGAAAAACGTGGTCTGCAGAACAGCACTCGTCTCCAGGAGTCCCACTTCTTTGCTGCATCCTAGTTTTCAGACACCGTTGATTGATTACCAGCTAAACAGCTTCTAAGTTAACAAAATGTACTTGTTAAAAATGAAGGAAAAAAGGTTACAATTAGCTATTCTAAATCATTGCCACAGAGTTTAAAATTGCCTTTTCCTGTCACCTTTCTTCCTGGAGCAATATGTTGCTTAGAAATCCTTGCTATTAACATGCATTTTCGGCTATTGAATCTAGTTAGTAATTCTAATTTGTATGTCTTCAAAAGACTGGGAAAATACAGAACTTTTACTGTGTAGTTTTGATTGTCAGTGAAGTAACTTTGCAAATGTCACCATGCTGTGAGACTGACCATGATTGTTTAAAGTTTTCTTGGGGTTTTTTTTGCCCTAGTTTCAGCTTTGCAGTTATTTGTGTTAGAGTTACTGTAGTAGCAGAATCTGATTAACTGAATTCCTAAGTCAATGTTAAGTTTCTGCTATTTTGGCAAGGTTAGGTCTTGCTAATGAAGCTTACCTGAATCACTCTTCTCAGAGTAGAAAACATACAGATCTACTGTTCATAGTTCATGAGAGAATAGTCATTAAAAGTCATGTCAGTATGCTTATGGAAAAGATCATATAAAAGATGCAAGATGCTAACAACTTGTCGGGATCTTAGCATGCCATCTAATTTATTCTTGCGTAACAGAATCATCATTAAAAATCTCCCCTTTTTCTTTTAAACCAGATCTGAAGTTATTATTTGTTTCAGTTGTAGTCAGATGTTGTTCCTGTTTACATATGCCAAAGAAGTTAAATAAATCTCAAGAAGCAAAGGAATCGCTGAATTTGAAAATTGATTTTTTTTTTCTATGCCATCATGCATTTTCTCAGGTATAGAGATAGATAGGTGGTTCAAGATATTTCTGACATGTCATCATGGGAAATACTATTGAGTGGAATTGAAGCAGATTTAGTTTAGTTTAATTTCGTATTGTTTGCTTATATGAAACATGATGCGCAGTATTGAAGGTCAACTTGTAGGTGGGGAAAAATTACTAAATGAACCCATGCATTCAGGTTACCCCCCTCCCGAATCCTTGTATCACTCCTGAAGGATAAAAGTTTCAAGAGTTCCAGATGCGTTTGAAGAATGCTCTGTCACATCGTGTGATTCTTGGGGATGTCCTGTGCAGGGCCAAGAGTTGGATTCAATGATTCTTGTGGGGTCCCTTAGAATATTCTGTGATTCTTTATATTACATTGAGTCAATGGGTGTTGGTTTTCTTGAGTATTGTTTTTTTCCCCATTATGTGATATTTCTTTTCTCCCCTCTATTTTGACAATGGTATGATCTCTATAGAGCAGCATGTCTAAGAAAGTGGCAATTGGGTTTTAGCAGTGCTATAGCCATCCTACTGTGCATTACTCCTTCTTGCTAGTTTCAATGGCTCTCTATTAAGGCTCATTTCCATTACATGTATAATATGATAATATAAATATATTGTATACCTGTATGATATAAATAACATAAATAAAGTGCATACCCTTTCAGGTTACTGTACCATTATTTAACCTCTGAAGCTCTGGTGTTGAGCTGTATGTCATCATCAATGTTCCTTGTTAGAATTGCAGCATGTCTCATACCTTGATTTCCCTGTGTAAGATATACTATTAAATGATAAAATGTGAACTAACTTCTTGGTGGTTGCACATAGTCTTTTAGGCAGTTGCTCAGTACTTGGTATTTATTGTGTTGGGATTTTTCCTGGCGGTATCTATTGGTTAGCAGCATGCTTACTGCCCTGCTTTTCCCAGCAATTTTAGCATGTCAGAGTCCATCGTCTGTGCTGGAAAGGAGTTTTGAAGAAATGCTGTTACTAATATTAAATGACCGAGATATGCTTTATGTTCTTAGACTGACTCACTGATGAAAGGACCAATAACACTTGAATTGGGGAGGCAGGGGGAGAAGCAGAAATGAGGCATAAGCAGTGATTGATTTCTAATTTTTTTATTTTCTGCTCATCTTGTACAAAACCATTATTTTAAAATGCAGGGAGGAGTGATAACATGGAACAACTCCGATAACTAATAAACTTTTTAGATTCTGCTTCATATGTTTACTTTTCATTAAATTTAGGGACGGTTGCGACTATGTTGTTGTGATTCAGTCAACATTTATTTCTATCTGGTTTTCATATACAAAGGCATCGGGATGCCAGAAAATAAACTGTTAACGGAGAATTAACTTCTTTGGCACGCTTTCATACTTATCTTCCAAATTAAAGAAAATGAAATGGGCAGAAGCAGAGTGTAGATTACCTCCTTTTTGTCAAAAATGGTGGGAATTTGAAAATTAATAATAAAAAAGGGAACAGATGCAGTAACATGCCAGAGGGAGATTAATGTGGAGAGTAAAATCTGTGAGCAACAAAACTGAAGCAAACTGAATCAGTGGGAGGTGGTTGTACAATCAAAATCAGGATAAAAGAGAAATTACAAACAACCCTGCACTTGTCAAAGTAGTAGTAATGAAATCCTGACTCTGCCAGCAGCGAGAACCTGTGTTAGCACTTTGGGGTAAGGCCGGGAGCCGGGTGCCAGGTAGGAGGGCAGCGCGAGGCTGCTGGGCGGCAGCCATGGCGTGTGGAACAGATGGCGGGGAAAGCTGGCCGGGGAGGGGCTCCTTCGCAGAGCTAATCAGACAGTAACGGATAGGGCAGCTGGGAGGACTGACCACCGAGAGGCAAGCGGCAGGGTAGCCGCAGCCTTCCTCGATGTGTGCAGTGGTGTGCCCAGCGGCCGGAGAGAAGACCTTGCAATGTCTTTTCTGCGCGGCAACCGCGCAAACTTTGCATGCGGCAGGGGATGGATGGGGTGCAGGCCAGGGCTGCAGGGTGTCGCGCCCGCTCCCGCCGCAGAAATACACCTCTTTGCTCTCTGTCGTGTAATCAGGTTACGTGGGTTTGTATTTTATCGTAGCAATATAACGAACATAGAATTTGGCGACTAAGAGAAACGCAAAAGCACGTGGGTCCGGGGATTGATTCAGCAAACCGATAAGGAAACTTTGCTCCTGTTGAAAGACGGGAGAGCTGTAGGTCGGCACCTTCCCACAGGGCTGGGCCCCTCCAATGAATGGAACCAGTTTTCTGATGTTTTATTTTTGCTTGGAGGAGGCACTTCCCTCCTCATAAATGAGAGCTTGTGAGGAATGAATAGAGGTCCAAGCCTTCTGATCTTGAGTCACATGAATAATTTGACTCACGTAAGAAGTAAAGATCAATAGGATTTCTTGTGCAAGCAAGAGGTAGTCATGTGTGAGAGGATTATGAGGTCGTGCCCTGTGTTGATGACTGTCAGCTTGAAAGATAAATGAAACCAAAATTTTATCGAGGAAAGGGGGAAATAAAATCCTGAAGTGTTGCAAGGGAGACCTGACCTATTACTACCCCGTTTTGTTTGATCAGGATACGTGATAGTCTTTAGACAACTTCAACAAAGAAACTTACATCTCCTGCATCTGCTTTTTGAACTTGTATATATCTCATCTACAGAAGGTTTATAGTTTGGCTCAATTATTCAGTTTGAGCAGGGAGGGGAGGAAACATTACAGGGATTTGAAATAGGTGGTATAACATAGCCATATGCTATTTATGCAGCAGTTTCTGCAATAAATCTAATTTGGTGCTGTCAAAAAAAATTAGACTTATTTGGTATAGCAGCACATTAGTAAATGATTGTGGTAGCTTTGAAAGTTGTCATTCACTCTGCTTTACTTGCAATAGAATCTTGCAAAGCTCTTTTTCCCCCCTTCCTTTTCCCCTGAGAAACTCTGAAAATTCTGAGTTCTTTATCCTGCAGCTGTAGAAACTGCAAACATTTTCACAACTGAGAAGGTCTTGCTTTAAGGTAGTTGAAGAAGGAAGAATAACCTGCATTGTTAACTATCATATGAATGGATAGGTGGAAAAATTAATAAAGTGTTGGGGGATAAATTTCTCCCTTGCTTACAGGTTTTCAGAATGCAGCTGAAATTGTTTATCTGATTATACAGCATGTAGATAAATTAGCTGCTCTGCGTTATTATAGAAGGTAAAATATTTTACCTGCCATGATAAGACCATATGCTGCTTTATGAAGACTGATACTGAGTGATTTGAAATAAATCGGCTCTGTCGTCTTCTGGCAGTGCATTGTCAAATTTTCGAAGCTGATATGCTTTGTGTCAAGATAACACACAATTATTTAAATACATTTCTATTTAATATTTTAAACATACTTAAGATGATTGTACAGACATATAAAGGCCATTGATGAATTATAAGGGGAAAAAAGAAAATGTAAGTGGAGGAATAAAGAATAAATCCAAAATCATGTGTTAGTTTTGAAGATGAAAGTATTTATGAATCAACTTTTTTTTCATTTGTAAAGAGTTTTAACATAGTTGACAATTTAATTTATTGCCCTACAATACCAGTTTATCAAGGAAAAAGCAATAATACGTTTTCAGATTTTATTCTTAGATTCCTCTAAATTTGTCTCCATGGCATTTAAACTGCAACTGGTCACATCAAATTTCTCTAATGATCGCATCAGGTTGCTGAGGCAGCCAAATTGCTACTGCATGTAGAGTGTGGTTCAGGAGCAGTGGCAGTACTTAAAGCGCTTTGGAGCGAGCAGTGAATTCAGATGAAATACAGAAGAGACTAACTGCTGTAGAAAACAAACATCTTTATAAGGTCTTTTGTTTTGAGCAGTTATTATTCAGCACTAGCAGTAATAAGTTTATGAGTGTGTATCAAATATTTACTTTGATCTCATTCAAATTAGGTTTTCTATTTGTGTGACTAATGACAACAGGATAATGATTGATTTTGTAAATTATTTTTTTTAACCATAAAAGTCTTTCAGATACACAAATTCAAGGCTGCTGGGTTGTTTTGGGTTTTTTTGCGTAATTTGCTCCTGGAAAAATGGTTCTGATTTTTAGCTTTATTTTTTGCTTGTTCTAAGGCTTTTCTCTCAAGTACATCTGAAAGCTTGTTTTTACAATAAACTAAAATGTACTTTTTCTGTCAGCACTTGGTGTTTGTGAACTTAAACAATTTTAAAACCTGTCTTGTGCTTTCAGAAGTGTATTCAAAGTTGTTTATTTTGTGCAGTCACAGTGGCTGTCGATTTGTTAGTTTGGGGGGGGTGGGTTTCTGTGCAAAATTCTGCTCTTGAAATTCTTGCCTGGAAAAAAAAATTCAACAGAAAACTCAAAAGTTCCTCAACTGGAGACTTCATCAAAGTTCACTTTGAAGAGCATCAGGCTGTAGGTTGTCATCACTGGAGAAGGTGGATGGAGGAAAGAAGGAAAAAAAAATCACCTGAGCATGTCAGCTTTGGCTGCTTGGCTGAGCTCCTCACCCCCTTGCTCAGTGCCCTTGTGTCAGTGATTGGTCAGGAGACAGCATGAGCTGGGAGATGAGCACAGTCTCTGCTGT
>NW_008690894.1:0-15005 GCF_000695815.1 Acanthisitta chloris | reverse complement strand
CCCTGGCTGTGTGGCAGCGTGGCAAGGTGAATAGTGTGCTGCTGTTGGTTGCCCTGGTGTTCTGGGTGGTTTGAGTATCAAACGACATTCGTGTAGAAATAGGAGCAACCGTTCTAGATTAGTTTCTCCTCGTTGGTCAGTTGCCTTCTACAGAGCTTAAATCAAACTGGGGAATAAAAGTTTCTCTGTAGTCAGGTGGGACACTGCTGCACATTCTTTTTGTAGCA
The DNA here is from genome assembly GCF_000695815.1 of Acanthisitta chloris. NCBI lineage: Eukaryota > Metazoa > Chordata > Aves > Passeriformes > Acanthisittidae > Acanthisitta > Acanthisitta chloris. Next base: position 14,778 of record NW_008690894.1, on the reverse strand, counting down.
GAGTTCCTCTCCTATTTCCAGTACATTTGTTCACCTGCATGTAGTTTCTTATGGAAGATGATCATAGCATCAGAAAATAGTCCCTTGCAAATGCAGGGACTAATCTCTATATGAGGGATGTACCAGTATTAAGTTATTATTCAGCTAAACTTGTGCAGTATTTGTCAGTGCAATTTTCATTAGAGTCAAATTCAGACCTAACTTAAGTATAAATGCATTTCTGCTAATGAGATTGGATTACCTCCTGGATTTGATCCCAGAAAGCTTTACTTTATATTCATTTTTGGTAAAAGGATAATAAAATGGGTGGTTCATTAGAATTGCTTACAAAACTTAAAATATGTATTTTATTTTCTGGTACTGCATTTAATCTTGGTGAAAGATTTCATTTTTTTTAAAAGGATACCTGAGGTATGCAGTGAAATTGAAAGGTATTTCTTATTTTAGAAGACTTAGACTGTCAAGGAGGTTAGTTAATAATTCAGGAACTTTTGGTTATCACAGTGTATCCCTGAAAAAAAATATGGGCACCGGAATTGCTAAAAATAATGTATCCTGTTGACAGTGTGAATTTTGTCTCAGCCCTGACAAAGAATTTTTACAATTTGCCTCAGTGTGGAAGGCAGTTTTCTAACAAAGAGTTGCATATGTGTGTTTAACAAGGCTTGAAAACAGGAAAAAAATATTCAGTATTTTTTTTCCCTTAAATGGTGTTGCATTTGAAACATCAGTAAGTAAGCTAAAAAAAATGTTGCAGATTAAATAGTTTACAGTGAATGCTGTTGGCCACTTTAAGGTTTTACTGTAAACTTACTCATTCAACTGTTCCCTTTTTTTTTTTTTTTTGCATTTTTAGTCAGTATCTGTTACATGGTGTTAAAATGAGAGTCAAAAGCTTTCATTTATTATTTTATTGGCAATATTTTTATGAGCCTTTTCTATTTCTTAGCATAGCTCTGCAAGATCTTTCTCTGATTCTACTGCCTTAGCAAGAAGGAACAGATATACATATATGATGAAAAGCACATTAGCTGTTGGACTTAACAAATGATGATTAAAAGCTATTCTTTTGCTTCTGTATTATTTCTCCTATACCCCAAACTTCACAAATACAGGACTGTAAAGAACTTCATCTGCTGCTGGTTAGCAGAAGTGGATTTAAATCTACACCGACAGTTCATTTGACAATGACCTTGAGGGGCTTTGCTTCTTGAAGAAGAAAGCAGAAGCTTGCGGTAAACAAAGTTCACTTCTGACAGATGGATTGAATGACAGAAAGGTTGCGAGTGCCAGAATAGCCCTGGCAGAGGAGGAAATGTTCAGTGGAATCCAACAGGAGAGGAGGTGTGAACAGGTGCAGGGTTGCTGACGGAAGGGGAACCAGATGGAAGGAGCCAGAGCCAGTTTATTTAAAGGAAAAGGCAGAAAACACTGAAAGGCTGTGCGATCAGTGGCTAAAAGTGTGCATGGAAGAAGGTAAAAATTCACAAAGCAAAACTGCACAGTGGGATATCTAGCACTTAACATAATGGTAGTAATTTGTGAGTTTCGTTTTAAAGTTGCTATTGAAATATGTTTCTCCCTTACTCTTGACAGCATAAAGAAGAGAGATTTATAGCCTGACCAAAAAAAAAAAAACCCCACCAAAACAAACGACCACCAAACCCCCCCAACTGTTATACTGCCTGTCCATTATTTCGAGTACTAATGTGCAGACCAGTTACATAGGAGAATACAAACATTATGCCACAGTTGACCAAATTAATAAAAGGCATATAAGGCTGGGTTTTTATTTTTTAATTCACCTGTTTGTATCTAGCTCCTATGATATGTGAGCAGATAAGCATGCCTTTTATTGGGATGTGTCTGTAACATCTAGAGCAAATCAGCAACAGTAGATGTAACAATGTAATGTTAACACAGTATTTCTCATCTTTCTTGCTTTTGGTCACAAGTCTGTCAGTCTGCTGGAATACGTGGTATCTTGCTGTAGGATGGGGTAGAAGTCTAGCTCACCCTAGATCAAATTCCTTGAACATCAAATACTGTCTTTCAAATTGTCATGCTGAAGAACCCTTTTTTTTCTGTCAAATTGTTCTGCTTTTTCCCAAGCTGTTCTTGTGAGGCTTGGTCCTTTGGAGGCAGGAAAAAAACATTGCTCAACTTCTTCTTAACTTCAGCAGTAGTTGGGTATCATTAACAACTTCCACGTAGAGGCCTGTGGCAGCTTAAGTGCAGGTTGTGTGTCCAAACCTAACGTCTGTGAGAAATGCAGGTGACTTGTTCAGCAGTTATTCGTAGCACATCTGTGATCTACTGGATCATTCAGCTGTGCTGATCTGATCTGGATCATGTGTGAGCACATGGTCACTTTCCTTTTGAGTTGGTTAGAGCGTGCAATGCAGTGTTTATGCTGACTTTATGCCAGCTGCAGGAAGGACAGATGATACCTGATTCAGCATAAAGCTTGCTGGTACAAAGTTAACGTACCAAAAACATTGGGGTTTTGAACAAATTTAAATTGGCAGAGTGAGTTCATAGCAGATCAGGTCTCTGCATCATTTAGCTGCATCATTTTTTGATTCAATGGTAGGAGCCTGATGGTTGGATTTACTGTATTAACAAGCTGAGCCTTGGAGTACAGAGTCGCAGTTGTTTGAAGCTGATCTAAGTCTATGCTGAAAAGGCAAATCCCCAGAGTGGTAATATATGGCTATGTCTGGCCACATACTGCCAAGCCCTTGCTTCTGCTGACACTGGAAGATGGGCACCTGTATGATTAGGTTGTTCAGGGAGTTAATCAGGTTGAAAAAGAATAATTTCTTGAAGAATAAGTGGTGTGACTGCTAATTATAAGAGGATGAAAAAAAGACCACACCTCTTATACCGACAATGTCACCCTAGGCTGGATTCAATCTGTCCTGAAGCTGCATTGTAAGAGGCTGCTGGTGCCAAATTCAAGAATCACCATAAGTTAGGAAAATTACTCTTTTATTTTCAATATAGTGAAAATAATTTAGATAAGTTCATGTATATGGAGTAGGTGCCTGTAAAAATCTTATGTACTAAGCAATTATTTCAGCATTCAGCCATTTGTAAATAAATGGGGCTTGTGGAACAAAGGTAGAATATTCCAGAGAAAGGTAGGCAGGACTGTGGAGTGCTAGGGCTGCATACTAAGACTTCACAAAAATCGCCTCTTCTCATGTTCATCTTCCCATGCAACTTCTACTCTGTATTCACAATATTCACAATAATTCACAATCTGATGGTAATAGTCACAGGAGAATGGGTGTTTACTTACAAGGTAAGTATCTTGCTGGCAAGGCTTACAGATGTGCTGGAAAAATCAGATTTTGATTCCAAGTCAGTATATTTGACCTAATATGAGATGTTAATTACTCTTAGAGACACTTTTTTCTTCTCTACCGATGAAATAGAGGGCAGTTGAGGATCATATTTGGATGTGACTTGATACAGCAAAAATCTATCCAGATTGAAAACAAGTTATTGTCTACATTGATTAACTAGTAGCTTTCTGCATATATCGTGAAAGCATAATAGAAGAATAAAACCTTATTATTGTCTAGGTATTTGCAAATTTTTTCTTTTAGCCTGAATTTAAAGTGAAAAATCCTGTCCTTTAATTTTATTAACTGACCTGGTAGATAGAAGTAGAGATGGAATATATCATCAGTCATGTATATATTCAAGCTAACTATATTCAAGATTCTTTATTTCATATAAACTTTCATAGGAGTAATACTCAATATGTCTCTTCCTATGCCCCTACAGCTTTTCATCTTTTTCATGCCCATTAATATCTCCAGTTAGTGGAGATAATTTTTCAGTAGTTTTCAAATACAGCAAATGCTAAAAAATAGTAATAATTTATTTCACACACAGCCATTAATGTGTAATATCTTCTGATGCCTCAGTAGGGCTTAAAGGGCAAAGTGAAAATTTTACACTTAGTGTTCTGTTGTTTTTGTAGACCTCTTGTTATTTTTTAAAGTTAAAATATATGTAAAAGTTATAAGCCAGTTCCAATGGTGTAGCTTCATTTTAAATAGAGAAAGATGGGGAAAAAATTCAATGGAAACAAGAAAGTCAAATGCACTGATTTCTGTTTCAGCAAAATTTAAATTCCCAGAGTAAAGTGGAACATAGTGTAACGGGTTGACATTATTTGAGTTCTGGGAATGGGGTTGGCTAGTTATCTGAATTATGGGGAAAATTGTTTCAAGGTAATTTGTCAAATAGTTGTAGTTAGTCTCTTGACAAGGTTGTTAATGAGTACAGAGCTTAACCTTTCCTTTTTTTTCCTCTCCCAAAAGTGTTTCTTGTTTTTCGAGGTGCTTTTGTGGAGTAGTAGCAGCAGCCTGGCAGGGTTGACTTTTCCAGTCTTTTATCTCAAGTAGGGTAGTGAAAAGTTTTGTTTGGTTAGTTCGTTAACATACTTTAAAGGTGTTTGTACTTTCAAGTTATTTCTGTAGTACCTTCTGACTTTGCAGATAAATATTTAGAGAGCTGAATCAATTAGAATGCTTAATTTTTTACCCCTTGACCTTTATATAACTTTTCTAATTGCTTGTAATAGTTTCAGCTTCTCATGGTTATGAGGAGAAAACTCTGATATAGGAAGCTATTTCTCAACTAATGTAAAATAAACAAAATTTAAGTTTGGGGTTTTTTTGAACCTCAGTTCTCATGAATATGCCCACATGTATCCTGAACACTGATTCAGTCCTTTGGTTCTACCAATTAAATTAATAGTTAGATCTCTGCAAAATTTGACCAGGCAAATATAGATTTTACTGAAGCTCACCAAACACAGTGTGCTGGCTGGGGCAGTTTCCAGAAACTTGAGCTTTCTGCTGAGAAGACCTGGCAGCCAGCTCCAGAATCAGCATCCAGTCAGCTCCCAGAAACAGACAAAAAGAGCAACTCAGTGGGTAATTCCCTCAATGGGATACAGGAAGGGCAGTTTTTCAGCTCCTTGGAGAGGTTTAAAGAAATGACCTGATCATGATGCTTTTAAAAGGTATTTCTACATAATTCTTGCTCAAGCATGCACATGCATATCTTGTTTTTCATTTATTTTTTTTTTTTGTCATAACATTCATTTCATGCCTTTCCTTCTGCCCTGTAAAAGCACCAGGAGCTGTAAAATTGAGCCAGTCCAGCATGGATTGACACATGCACTGAAGAAATCAAAACCTTTATTACAAAAATTCAGATGGCAAAAAATATCTACAGTGTTTTATAAGAGGAAATAATGAAATGCTGTCCAGCTATGTATGTCCTCATTTGTAGTGACTGTAGGTATTAACAAGGACCTATTAGATGAAAATTCATAGGCCTTACAGAGGATGATAACCAAAACAATCAATGCTAAACAAAAGGATGCTGGAAGCCTGACTTAAGGGGAAGGAAGAAGTCTTGCGATTCTGATTCTTCTAATTGAGTTGATCCAAACATATGGACAAGATACATGGTCTAGAGCTCTCTTAATTTAGAAGGTCTGGAAAGTAATAATTTTGAAGCATAGTTACACTTAAAACCTATTTACCTGTAGAATTATGGGTCTTACTGTGTTGCATTTCCTTCCTTAACTGTTAGAAAATAGTGAGAAGGGATAAGCATATGATAGAACTCAGTAAACACGTTCTTCATTATAAATAGCTGAATAGGATACTGCAGTGCTGTTAAATTGAAAGTCAGGTCTGAAAGGAGTTTTAGGAGTTTTACATTAATAGAGAAAATTATTTAAGACTATTCCTGGGGAGAATGACTTCTTGGTAAATTGTTTGGGTTTTTTTTTTCATATTTGCAGACCAACCTTTAGGCTTGTCTGCTGACCTGAAAAAAAACCCAAAACCTGAGCCCTTATACTTCTGTGTCTGACATATTTTTGAAGATACATATGGAATACAGAGGGAAGAAATTTGTGAAGTGTGATCTTATTCTATATATATTCTTTTATGACCTTTATCATTGCAGTTTTTGAATACTTTCTGGTAGTAAAGTAAGAGATTGCAAATGTTTTTCTCATGTTTCCCCTTACAGGATAGGACAGGTATTGTGACCTCTTGTTTCAGCTTTGCTTCTTTCTTTTTTTTCCCTGTGAATGTTGATGTGTGGTTTGTTTGGTGCTTTGGTTTTTTCTTTCCTGTAGCCTGAGAGAAGAGCAAGGCTATACTCTGATTTTCCATTCTTCCCTTTACACTTGTAGCTGAAGTAATAACCTGAAATAACCAACGGGAACGTGGTTCAGAAAGCTGCTTGTAGTGGACAATCCACTAGACCTATGTTGTGGAAAGCTTGCAGAGTAGATGGCATAAAATATTCCGGAGTCTTTGCACCCAAAGTTATTGGTCTTTAGAGTTCCTAATATATGTAGAGTTTCAAGTCCTACTTTCGAAAGCATTGTAATTGATATGAGTGCCTTCATGCTAGATTTTATTAAAGATACTGGGAATAAAATGTTTGGGTACCTTCCCAAAACTGTTTTTCAGTTTCGTAGAGAAGCTTGTGCTATACATTTATTTTCAAAAATGCTGTGAGAGAAAGCTCATTCCCTCTGAAAAAGCTGAGAGAGCCTTCAGGTGTGTCCTATCCCTCTTCTGAGATGATTTGTTGTGAGGTGGTTCACAGTGCTGGCCCACTTGGCTGCATGTTGTCTAGGAAAGAGGTCTGTGCTCAGTCACTGAGGCATGTAGTAAAAGCATCAGTGTTAGGCTTGACTGGTCCTCTTGCTGCCCAAGGAGGAGTGTTGGTGTGGAGTTCCAGGACTGGTCATCATTTAGACAACAGTCTTGTTAGTTCATATATCTCAAACATTTTCAACAGTAAGTGCTAACTACTCCTTAATGATTTATGAAGTTCAGTTTAAAGTAAGTGTATATGAAAGCTAAAATGATTTATAGTTACATTTCAGCTATAATTAATATGAAGACGTGAAAAATAGTATTATGGTAGCGTCTTGTATGTTACTGAACTAATTGCTAGACTATTTTAATTTGTCAAATTAAGTTCATAGCCCTTACTAATGGATCCATTAGCATTTTACAAAATGCCACATGTTGCTCTCATGGAAAAATCAAATAATCAATATAGGAAGCATGGTTCCTACAAATCATAGTTGCTTTGTCAGAATATTTACTGGATGTCTCCAATCAGAGGCTAAACTGCACATTGAGAATCATCCTGTATTTTTCTTTTTGTATTTTTACTGTTACCAGAATGAAAAAAGTCTTTCAGAAATATCCACTAATAACTGTTTTGTGAAATTCAACGTTTTATCATCTAAATTCTGTTCTTTTGCAGTCAAAAATAGATGAGCTATTATTTATGTCAAATATGACTTTTATATCACTAGTCTTTATATCCTTCATGTTTCTTTACTGCAAAGCCATTTGGCAGAGAGCAGTCTTCTATTGAAAATGGATCCGTGATCCAGTATTTCGTTTGTTAGAGCTGGGAAAGGTGTTGTGGTGTTTTTGGTTTTGGGTTGGTTTGGGGTTTTCTGTTGCTGTTTTTTAAATTAGATTTGATGGCTCAAATTCAGCCAGCATACTTTTATGTTAGCTTTGAGGTCAAAATTAATTTTGCTTCATTTTCTGAGAGGATTTTTATAAGGTTTGCCAGTGATGGCAATTTTCTTCTTTATGTTTAGGCTACAATTTACAGTGCTTTTTGTTTTGTCAAGAACATATAGAAAGCATAGCTTTCGTGCACTGCAAACCAATATCCAGGTCACTGAGATATGAAAACTAGTTAACTAAGTTAACTATGGCTTTTGGCAGTCTCAAAATAGTTGGTATTTCAAACTAAAATCCATGTGGAAAACTTGTGCTTCGAACAGGGCTCAAGAAGAGCTCAAGTTAGTCTCCATGAATGAGTTTTTTGAGCTTCTGACTTCATGGCACAAAAAAAGTCACCAATCAGTGTTGTGATCAAATGCAAACTCATTATCAGATGGACATTTGTTTAGTGTTTTGCAATGGGTACTGTGTGAAAGAACTGTAATTTTTGCTACCGTCTCCAGTTTTGAGTTGATGTTTGCATTCGAGTAGAGAACGGGCTGTCGCACTTTAACCACTCTGTCCCCTGTTTTTGATCTCTAGAGATGACATTTTTAAAAGTTCTGGAATGATTAATCTTTAGCTGTTACTTGTGATTGAGATCTTACCTGTTCAGCAAAATTAGTGTGTTGTAGCTTTGCTTTATGTTGTCCCTGTGCTTTCCTTTAGTGAATATGAGAAATTCTGATAGTTTTGTAGGAGGAGACTTCTGGTATCTTCACACTAATGCTGGGGGACTAAGGATTGTTTCCTTCTGTCTTACAGTCCATAGATTCTTTTTCTTAAATCAAGCTCCCCTTCTTTCCCAATCCAGAGTAATTGCAAATAAGCAGCCAGTGTCAAACCTTCTAAAACTCCTGCAGTATTTACTGCTTGTAGCAGGAATATTACCAGTAGAACCTGAAATCTCTTGGACCATCTTCTGCATGTTTTAGGCTTTTTTTTACATCTTCTTTCTCTGTATATGTGTTGGGGAAATTTTCAGTAGGAGGGCAGAGAGATTGAATTTAGAGAGCCTGGAATGTGTCAGTACAAGGTGTGGGTAAAAGACTTGCCATTCCATTTAGGCAGCTTTGGCTTCAGGAAATGTTTTTGTTCCTCAGCAGCTCTGAGCACCTCAGATATTGCTCTTTGTGTGGCACTGGATGTGTTTTAATGTCCAGATTTTCTAGATTCCAAGAAGCTGCCCCTCTGTGTAATAATTACCTGTGTTTTCCTAATCTTACAATTGAGTTTTTATCCACTGTATAAACTCATCTTGAACCATTCCATATATACTTCAGTCATAGGGAACTTGCCACACATCCATGGTTTCAGAGCTCCCAATAGTTGGCTCTGTACAGTAACAGAAGTTGAGTGGGTTTTTTTTGTACGGGTCCCCTTAATAAGAGAGTGTTTCTGGTGTCAGTGTATTCTCCATTTATTTCAAATTTGTCTCTTAGCATTTATTCATCAGGAGAGACACTAGCAATGAGGAATGGACCTTTACAGGCTTGCCTTGGTAGCTTGAGCTGTGCAGCTTGATGCATGCTGAAGGCTACCCCCAGCAGAATGCTAGCCAGCCAGCTGTGTGCCAGATGACCGCACAGCACCCAACTGCACACAGCCTTCTCACATAAGAGAGACCCTGTTAAATGAAATACTGGGCTACTGATACTTTCTTTAACTGGAAGTGTTGGGAGGATGTGTGAGATGCTGGTGTGTTTTTGTTGGGTTTTTTGAGCAGCCCAGTGCTCATGACAGCTTTCTGTAGGCAAACACCATTTGTAAAAGGGAAGGGGTTTACATAGTCTGGTTTCCAGCAAATATGGAAAAAAATTTCTTTTTAATACTTTCCATATTTGGAGCTTACTTGTAGGAAATGATGCAAACATCACTCCTTGGGATAGCCCCAATATGGTTACGAAGTAATTCTGAGAGTGATGTGATAAAGTGCAGTTCAATGTATGATATTTCCTTTAAAAATGAGCTTTGTTTCCTTAATGCTGTAATATTCTTGCTATCTAAACATATTCTCTGTCTTACCTCAGAAAAAACTGCCTGTGATTTCCAAGGGAGTTTTGCCTAAGGTAGGGCTTGCAACATCAGGACCAGGAATTAGTGTAATGTGACCCACCATTTGTATTGCTTTGGGGTAAATTTGAGAGAGAAGATTTAACATTGTGTGTGTCATGCTGAGATATTGCAATATCTCGGATGGGTTATTAGGCACTGATCCAAGGGTTAAGTGCAGCAGCCACATGAGATGTGGCTTTATCCTTACGTGATCTATGCCCGTGTTCTCTTTTATACTCCCCTGAAATAGGTATTATCCCTAGAAGAAAATATGTTTACAAGACTTTATTGAAACCTATCCCAAGCTATTGAATGTTGTCTCAGTAGAAAGGTACGTGATTATGTCACTTGAAATCTAGAAATCAATCCTTGTATGTGTGAACTCACTGACGGTTTGAATCTGGATCCCAATGTACAGCAGATAAATATTCACGACCTTTGGGAAAGTCTAGATATGAATTTGCAGTTCAGGACCTTTTCTAATTTATATGCGTATATCTTTTTGGGGTTTTATTTTCCATGCTGTTTTTGCTTGGCTTGCATTAAATAAAATGCTTCAATGGAGTGTGGTAGTCTAGCATTTGTTTTGCCTCAGGAGTAGATTGCCCCATCTTGCATATCTGGTCAAGTAAATTGCTCTCTTGCCTGCGTACTTCAATAATAGTACTGGGCTTTAGACCTTCTTGTACAACCCCCCAGTGAGCAGAACAACAAGGGGCTGGGCCTGTGTGGTGCTAGCAGTCTTCTCCATTGTAATGGTTGCATTCATCTCCTATTTACATAAATTAATAGTTAAAACTTGTTTGGTTGCTTAAGAAAACTCATTAAGCTTTCAGAGTAGCTGTATTATGAGCACTGTGGCAATTGCTCCCATTGACTTATCTCCTGCTGGTTCACTGGGAACCAGTCCATCTCGGGGTCAGGTCCCTAAGCTTCATTACAGAATTAAACAAATAGCATTTAAAACAAAATGCAAATAATCTGTTCAATGCGAAGTGGATGCTGGTGAGCTTCCTTATGAAAAAGAGGTTGTATTTAAAATTTTTAAAAATAAAATCCTATTTTTGTCTGCAAGGCCAATTTTCTCTCAGGAAATAAATCATATTTTTTATCCATTTTCTACTAGTCACTGGAGAATGTTTGACATTGTAAGAGAAAGGTCAGTTTGTATAACCTGAAGTAGGAGGAGAATGTTTAATGTGAACAGCTTGGCCAGATTTTTTGTCGTTTTTAATTGAATGTTCTGCTTTTACCTATTTCATTTAGCACCTTCAGTATATGATATTTATTTTTCTTTATTTCCTATTTGGTTATTTTTTTTATAGAATGGAGAAAGAGAGCATTCAGCACAGCATTAGCAATGAAGCAAAGGCCCGAGCCCTTCAGGCCCAGCAAAGAGAGCAGGAGCTGACACAGAAGATGCAGCAAATGGAGGCCCAGCATGAGAAAACTGAAGATTAGAGCCTGGGCACTCACTCACAAGCCAGGCCCACGCCTTACTGTGAAATGACATCAGGAACACCTGTAACCTTTGGCTGGCCGAAGGGAGCAGATGCTAACTACACCGGAGATTCCGAATTACATATTAGTTAGCGTTTAAAAGAGAAAATGGAAAGTATTGCCCACTGTCTGTTGATTTCAGAGTGCTGCTCTCACATCTGTTGCACCATCTGGATTATGAGTTTATTTACCTGTGTTCAAGAAACGTAAAGCTGAGAGAGACCACAACAAAGTAGAAAAACAAAGGGCTTGTTTTTGGCCGGATTTTCAGGCACACATGTTATATAAAGAAAATAGCATCAGAAGCTCTGCGGGAAATGCTCTGAGCTTACAGTTAAAGTCTCCTGAATAGCATTGAACAGTTCCCACAGTACACACATTATAGCTACTCTAAAAGCTTAATGAGTTTGCTTCGGCATCCAAACTGGAGAAAAGCTTTAGCCATTAATCGGTTCTTAATTCACTGTCGCAGCTGGATGTAATTCACTGGCTCCAAATTGATATGTTCCTTTATTTAATCTTTGCAGCCTCAAACATTTTTAGCATTACCATGTGCCCCCCTCCCCAAATCCTAAATCTAGAAGAAAGATGTTTAATCCCTTGCATACTTCAGGTTCTCTTAATAGGGGACTTCATTGCATTGACTTAGCCAATCAATAACTTCTAACTTTAATCTGGAAGTAAAATGGGCTTTTCAAACCAGCAAAAAAAAGCCTTTTTTAATTGTGAAGTACTATGCCAACCACATTTATAAAGATGCATATTATAAACAAACAAACAAACCACCATAAAGCCAAATGACAAATAAAATTTTTTTTATAAGATTTTTAGAGAGGAAATCTCTGATCCCTGAGCATGGTAAAGAGGAGGAGCTCAAGCTTCTATGGAACATGGTATACTCATATGTTTAATGAAATATTGGTTTTACCCACCATTCCTGGAATGCCTTCGAGAAAACTATGTAACATGTATTAATCCTAAGCAGTGGCAGATAGTACCTGAGGTAGCAGTCATGTTTACATCTGCCATCTGATTTTCTGCCTTTTTTTCAGCATTATCATAGTACTAGAGGACCTTTCCCTGTGCTCAGGGAATGCAAACAGCTATATTATGGCTGTTGTCTACACTGTAGGAAAAGAAAAGAAGCTCTCAGAATCATTTTCCCCTCTTCTAGCCGGCACATCTGCATATGACCAAGTGTAATTTTGCACAAGAGAGATGTAATTTACTCTCCTGGTGCATAAATTGTCGCAGCATACAGAAATGAAACAACATTATGTCTGGGTTTGTTTTTATATATCTCTAGTAGGATTAGAAGGAGTTGAAAATTATAGTAATTTATTATGTATATAAAGAAACCCTTGTGTATTATGACCCTACACACATACAAGGAATTTGTGTAAGAGTGGTCTTGTTTTCTCTGATTTTAAAAGCAGCAATCAAGAAACATCATTTTGCAGTGTCTTCCTTTTGAAAGAATGCGTGAATTTTAAGTCATGAGTTTTGGTGCAGCCCGGTCTGATAGTAACGAAAAATTAATTTATAAAACGGTTCGACTGCAGCTGTCACTGGACAGTCTATATCTTATCATTAAAGTGAAAAAAATATTAGTCATAGTAAGCTCAGGACACAGAAAACAAAAGAACCACTTCTTTGAGGAGATACTGAAATGAGTCTACAGTGTGAGCATTTGAGTCTGCCAGTGTATCCTCTGCACCAGTTGAGCAAGCAAAAGTCTGCTGAAGCATGGTTTGCCAATTTTATTCCTCCTAGAAATGTCAACGAACTTCCAGCTAAAAAGCAAAACCACCACATTAAGATACCTAGTCTTCATGGTGATTCTTCTCTTACAATACCAGATTCAGTGGCAACATCACTTTAACACTTAAGCTTATTCTGACATAGAGCCTTAATTTGGTGAATGACGATATCTTAATTCCATGTCCAAGTAGCTGACGTTTAAAAAACATGCCAAAACCAGAAGGATCTAGAGGAAAGAAATTAAGACTACATAGAATTATATCTTAGTCTATATGTTTCTATCTATAAATTTATATCATTGTAAAGTAACTTTCTAGTTTTATAATTCTGTGATTTCTAGTAGAAGAACTGGATTCATTGCTGACCTCCCAGAATACATTCATAGCAAAAATAAAGGAAGAATGTTGTATGTTGGCAAGGAAGTTGGAACAAATGTCAGAAAAATACAGGTTAGTATATTTTTCTTATCCAGTCCCTTTTATTACTTGGACATGCTTCCTTATTTTTTAATTTATATTTTAGTATCTATTATTATTCATTTTGCTCCAGATATTACACATCATATCAATGTAATATATGCCACTTAAGAAACATGGAGATATTTTTATCCAGGGTAATTGTAGTTTTCCATTGTTCAGATTGTTTCTGGCTATTGCTTCAAATTTCTTGGACAATTCCAATGTAAAATTTGCATACTGTTTTCTTCCTGGTGTTCATATTCTTAATATAAAGAGTAAAAAATAGTTAACAAAGCTACAATTTGAGTTTATCTGAAGATCTATGAAAACCGGTAAGGATTTAAAGTTGTCAAAACTGTTGTCTGTTGATTTGATTATTTACTTACAGCTTCATTCACAATACTGTCCTACATGGTGAATATTATCTATAAAATAATTGTCCTCAAAATTGCTTGTCATTGAAGCTCTGATTCTGCTTCTGCTTGTTATAATTAATAGCAGGTCCTAATTCAAATCCATTAAAAATTTAAGAATAGAACAAAACCTGGAATAATAACTTAGATCAATACAAAATTACGGAGCTGTCTGTTTAAAAGTTTGGTAGGACAGAACTATCTTTTTGAAAAATACTAATTTTGTAGTTCTATGGCAATAAATAATTTGATTTTACATTTTTAAAGTGTGAAAATAGTATCTATTGAAACTTTATGTAGGTTCGTATTTAGAGTCATTCAGTAGCAAGGTGTCATTCTGCAGCTTCAGTAAATTACATGCAAAGTGAATTTGGTAATTAAGGCTAGGATTCATCTCATGATTGATGTGAAGTAAGGAAATCACTCAGCAAAGATAAAATTGGTTTTCAAGACAGGATTCTTCTGCTGGATGGATCCAGTCATCCTCTTGATGTAACATAACAGGGTCAACACTCACAGAATCAGCTAGGTTGGAAGGAACCACAGTGATGCAATCTCTCTACTCAAGTATGGCCATCTTAGAGCATATGGCTCAGGATTGCATCCAGACAGTTCTCAAATACCTCCAGTGAGGGAGAATCCATGACCTCTCTGGGCAACCTGTTCCAGCACTCAGTGACTCACATGGTAAAGTTCTTCCGCATATTCAGGTGGAACTTCCTGTGCATCAGTTTTTGCCCACTACCTCTTGTTTTATTAGTTTCTACAAGTGAGAAGAGCCTGCCTCCATCCTCTTGGCACTTCCTGTTCATGTACTTGAGTACATTAATGAGGTCCCCTCCTGAGTCATCTCTTCTCCAGACTGAGCAGGCCCCACTCACTCAGGGAGAGAGCTCATTTACCCTAGTATCCTGTTTCTAGGAATGGTTAAAGGGTAATGCTATAAGTGGCTTACAGACACACACATATATATTTATTTATTTTATTATATATGTATATATATAT
>NW_008690893.1:0-207 GCF_000695815.1 Acanthisitta chloris | reverse complement strand
CCATCCTGGCTTCGCTCGTGAGTGAAGACCCCCAAAATCCCCTGGGACCTCCAAAACCCCCCAGAGACCCCCAAAAATCTCCCTAAATCCCTCTGGGACCCCCAGAGACCCCCAAATCCCCCCAGAGACTCCCAAAAATCTCCCTAAAACCCTCTGGGACCACCAGAGACCCACAAAATCCCCTGAAATCCCCCCAAAATCTCCCCA